>NC_056729.1:1176213767-1176258767 GCF_019279795.1 Protopterus annectens | reverse complement strand
GATAAGAAACACTATTGCCATATCATTAATGTACAAAGGGGTGCTGAAAAGTTCAAAGCCCGACCAACTTTCTAAATCCTGAGCTTTATTTTGTCTATGTAACTGAAAAGAGGGTCATTTCATCTTGTAAAGTGCCAATTTGCAGAATTGCAATGCTTTGTTTTGGCATTGTTTCTCATTGATTGAACCATGTCAACAAAAAGTGTGGAATTTTCAAGTGTGGAACTCCAAGCCATCATGAAGTTCCTATTCCTGCAGAAGAAAACTCCAAAAAAAGTCCATGAATGCATGATGCAAACTGAGTGACAAGCGCCCTTCTTACTCAACTGTGAAGAAATGGTATGCAAACTTTCAGTGTGGAGATTTCAAGACCCAAGATGCAGTAAGGTCTGGGAGGCCACACATGGTGTCATCTCCTGAAATTGTTGACCATGTCCATGATCTGATTTTGGAAAATTGGCGAATATCATCTAAAACAATTGCTGAGACACCACAGATATCCAGGGAATGTGTTGGGTTTATAATCATGAGCAGCTGGGTATGCAGAAGCTGTCAGCCAAGTGGGTGCCCAAATGTTTGAATGTTGATGAGAAAAGACATTGAGTGGACACTTCCAAGTTGATTTTGTTGGCTTTTCGTTGAGCTGGTGCCAACTTTTTGAAATAACTAGTTACTGCTGATGAAACACGATTACACCACTATGATCCTGAGACAAACAGACAGTCCTTGGAATGGTGGAAACACGATTACACCACTATGATCCTGAGGCAAACGGACAGTCCTTGGAATGGTGGCACTCAGGTTTATCAAGGTCAAAGAAGTTCAAGAACCAAAAGTCAGTTGGAAAGTCATGGCCACAGTGATTTGGGATCAGGAAGGTGTTGTAATGATCGACTATCTTCCAAGGGCCAAACAGTTAATACTGAAAGCTACTGTAACTTGCTGTGCTGATTAAAGGAGGCATTGAAAGAAAAAAAGAGGGAAACTGTGGAAAGGAGTCCTCTTTTTGCAAGATAATGCACCTGTTTACAAGGCTGGCAAAATGATGGATGTTTTGACAAAACTGGGTTTGAGTGCATACATCCACCCTACTCACCAGATCTTGCTCCATCTGACTATTTCCTGTTTCCAAACCTTAGAAAGAGTTTGAAAGGGTGGCAATTTTTGAGTGATTTGGAGGTGATTGCAACAGTGGTGCTGTACATATAACCTGGTATAAATTACAGGAGGACTGAATTCTGGGCACATTGTGGGTGCTGAAATCACCTATGACTGACATCAAAGACTGAAACAACAATGATTTCATGAACTTTAATCATACTTTGACTTAGAAATGGGATCCATTCCAATCATGGTACTAGAAACCCAAAAAACTTGAAGAAATGAACTGACAGAGTCCATGCCGTACTAAATCTAATGTAGGCAAAGTCACGTAGTGTTAGGTCAGAGTTTCATAGCGCACAGGTTATCATTTTATTTATTTGCCAGAAAATCAGGGTTAATTATTGACATATCATATTCTCTGTTTATGATGAGCTGGGCCAGCCTATTCTACAGTTAAGTAGGCAGGGCCACTGATGTTGCAACATATGTGCAAAACAGGAAGGATCTTTTCTCTTGCAGTGTGCTTAAAGTTTGGTCACATCACTTCAACAGTTCCTGTGAAGAATTGTTCTTTTTTTCAGTGAGTTACATAAATTTGTTTGTGCCATCCTGAAGAGTTGCAGCAGGTATGTTCCTCTGAATTGCAGTATTTTACATGAAGGGATTCCTGTATATTTTCACAAGATTACAACAACCAATGTCCTCCCTGCCTTAATGTGCTAAACACTTAGTCCTACATATTGCTTTACAAATTCATAGAAGGTAGGTTCCCCCATCATCTAGTGTGTCATATAACCAGGGCCAACTAAATAATGTCACAGTTTCACTCTAGGCTAGGTTGCCTTTGTCCCACTGTGTTATATGAAAATTATTCCACATTATGATACAATATTATGTTAGGCTTCATGCTGTCTAATTTAGTTGTCAGATATGCATGTTACTCATACAAGTAAGGAGTCATTAAAAATGTCTGGAATTTTAAACATTATTATATTATATAATAATGTTTAAAATTTCAGACCAGAGTTACTGCTTTACTGATTGGTGTTGAGAACAAATTATTATGGAAATGATTAACAATGACATAGGAAACCTTCAGACACTGGACCCAACCCAGTTTGCTTTCATCAAAGGCAGTTCATATCTACTGAACTTGGTGGACTTCTTTGAGAAGGTCACCAAAGCAATGAATGAGGACAAAATGGTGCATATTGCCTACTTTGACATATCTTATGCATTTGATACAATATCCCACTCAGGCATTGTAAACAAACACATAGAATTAGTCATAAACCCTTATGCAACCAACTGGATATTCATATGGCTCTCAGACAGGACAGAGGAAGTTAGGAACAGATAGACCACTTCCATAAAGAGTTCGGTCAACAGTGGAGTCTCCCAAGGCTCTGTGCTGGGTCCACTCCACTTTGGAATCTATGTTTTGAAAGTCAAAGGGCAGGATTCACGAAGGCTTGCACGGAGTCTAAGAGTAGTGTAAGACTCCATGCAGCCCTCGCGATCCAGGAACAGCCCGAAATTCTGTGTAAAAGACCAGCTAAAACGTCTCTTACATGGATTGGGCGTGGATATGCTAATCACCTCACTTGCAGCCGAAAGGCATGCAAATGTGGTAGATTAGCGATCCACGAAACTCAAACCAGCCCGTGTAAGAGTCGTGTTAGCTGCAGAAATGTACTCAGTTGACAACTGAGTATGTTTCTGCAAATAATACAATGGAGCCATGTCAGCTCCAAATAAAGGGTGCATATGTGTCAGGCAGCATGTCAATGGCCAAATATATGGCCATTGGCAAGGTACCCTGATGCAAATATGAGAAAAAAGTAATTTTTTTTTTCGGCGGTCGCCGATGTTTAAACTCAGCGCAGCCCCGAGCAAATGGGCTGCGCTATATAAAACATAAAAATGAAGGTTATAAACCCACAAATGTGGGTTTTATGCAATACATGGATTTACAATGCAGGGACCAGCAGACCAAAAACAACATGGCCACCGTTTAGTGGTTGCTAAGGGGGGAAGCTGAGTCTAAGACATGTAACTAAGCATTAGTAGGCAATCTTATGTAAATGAGTGTTAGGATACTGAATCCCACTGTCACATAGCAAATGAGCACATTCCGAGTAGTGTAAGAGTTACATAAGGGGGAGGAACAGAGTAGGAGATAGGTGACATCACAGGGGGGAATGGCAGAAGGAAATGCAGTTCATTGGAGAACAGTGTTACGTGACAGATGTCAGACACATATCATGGAAAGAGGAGTGCCACAAGATAAGCATGGGAAAGTCAAGAAATGGAAGGTGTACACTGTAGCCAACACCAAAGTTTCTTGCTGGGCGTACATGCATATGTGTGCACGCCAGGAGGCGTGAGTAGGGCAGTGTGCATGCGTGTAAGGCAGACTGAGCATGTGGGAGCCTGTTGGCAGACTTGTAAGACTGTTTGCGCTGGTGTGCGCACGTTTTAACCTGAATAAGTAGATTCTGAACTGTGTAAGCATGTGTGCATGCATGTAAGCTACTGTGAGCGTGTTTCCGCTGGTATGCACGTTGCTCCCCCCTGAGGAAACAGAAAGGAAAAAGGAAGCAACAGAAATAGTAGGAAGCTAGCAGGGAATACTGCTGGAGCTAACAAGTGAAAACAATTAGAAGCAGGCAATTACACAGGCAGAATACTAACCCAGCCCAGCACTTAAAATTCTGCAAACAGCAGTGCAGGATGTTTCTCTCAAGAGACACTGCAAGACAGGAGTAAGCTATTAGAAGTGAAAACTGAAAAAGCTTCACTCAGAGCAGAAATGCTAGGGGCTGCCATAGCTGTCATAAGGAGACATAGGCGACTTGCTGAGGGTGGTGACAATGCAAATGCTGCCAGACAACCCACAGTGAGGAGACGGAGAAGAGTGTACAGGCCCAGGATCACCTACCAGGGGTTACATGAGCTGGAGATAGTGGAGCGCTATAGAGTGGGGAGAGACCTCCTGCAGCAAATTGTTGAGCTGTGCAGGCCACGCCTCACACACAGAACCAACAGAGGGGAACCCATCCCAGTGGAAACCAAGGTATGTGTTGGCCTAAGAATACTAGCAACAGGTACCTTCCAGAGACCAACTGGTGATATGATGGGGATATCACAGGCATCAGCCTCCAGGGTACTGCACCAGTTCCTGGATGCCATGTCAGCACATGTCGGTGATCATGTATATTTCCCCAATGCCCGTGAGGTATTGGCCAGCAATATGCGTCTCTTCCAGCAAATAGCGGAATACCTTGAGGTAGTGGGTGCAATAGACTGCATGCACACACGCATCAAAGCACCAGCCGGTGAGCAGGGTAGGGCCTACATTAACTGCAAGGGCTTCCCTTCCATCAACTGCCAGGTTGTGTGTGATGCCCAGGGCATAATAATGAATGTGAGTGATGGCTGCCCTGGAAGCTACCATGATTCCCATATCTGGCATCTGACGCAGCTGTACTAGACATTTGCCAGTGGGGACATCCCACGTGGTCACTTAGTAGGGGATGCTGGATATGCACTGGAGCCGTGGCTGATGACACCCATCAGAAATGCACACGCACCTGAACAGGAACGTCATAATGAGGCACACGCACAAACACAAAATGTAATCGAGCGTGTGTTTGGGCTGCTTAAGTCATGGTTCTGGTGCCTGGATACATCTGGTGGAGCCTTGCAGTACTCACCAACTACATGTACCTAAATTGTCATGGTATGTGCTATGCTACATAATATGATTCTGCGAAAACAGCTGCAGCAGGATCACCATAGGGCTGGGCCAAACAGCCCCCCACCATTGCCAAGTCAATCACAGGCAGAGCGTGACTTGGAGGAGGAACAACCTGAGCCTGCCCCAGTAGGCAGAAGTAGGCGTTCCCAGTATGCCTTGGCCTTGGCAAAGCAGCAACGCATAGCACATACACTGGCTCAGAAGGGACCCTGGAAATGATACCTCTCTCTGACTCACACATATAGTAAAAGGGATGCCTAAGTTGACACAACCTGCTTTCAAACATATACAGGGAGTGTAGTATGTGAATCCAACATAGGCAGCCCTGCAGCACCACCTGAGGCATGCTTGCCATGTGTTAAGCAATGTAACACCATGTAGTATATGCAAACTTGATGACCCTGACTAACATCCTACCCTCACCAAGCATGATGCCACAATATGAAGATGAGATGATCAATTGCAATAATTGGCTGAAGTATTGCTGTTAGTCAAAGGGGATCCAATGTGTGCCAGCCTGGGATGACATGCTGAGCACGACATGATGCTCCACCTGCTAGGGGTGGTGTGCACCTATCAGTCCTGGCCTTATGGATACTGGCAAAGGCTGTTGTTACACCCAGCGTGCCTTGAATAGGTAAGGCTCAAAACACAAACCCACCTCCATAGGTATCACAAGGGATAAGAACCTAGATGTAATGCTACCCAATGCCAGAAATTTAAACAGCAAGATGCATGCAGTCTAAACTCCCCCAGCATGGATAATGTTGATATCTGTTCTGTAACAGAAAACTGGGTCAAGGCTCACAACAGCACCCTAACACTACCAGGTTACACCTCATACTGTGCTGTACAGCCCCAAAACATGGAACAAGCTACAAAAGGAGGGTGACTAGCAATAATTGTCAAGGATAACCACACCCCCATGTTGGTACCACAACAAGAAGCAGCATGGACTAGCCATGGTCAAGTAACAGTGGCTAAAACTGCCTCCCAGTTTATAGCCTGCTACAGACTACCATCCTAACACCAGGAACTGCACTTGGCCTATGTTGGAATACATGAATATATCAAGCTCTCCAAACTACATTATATTGGGTGACTGAAAATACCCAAACATAGAATGGGAGCATTATTCTAGCTCCAACACCCTAGGGCAAAGGTTCCTAGAATCCATAAACCAAAATGCTCAGGAACAACGTACCACTCCCACAAGAGGGGTAAGCATACTGGATGTGATAATCAGCAACATGGGTACTGGATGGCAAGACGAGAAGTGTATCCCTCACTGGTAAGATCAGACCATAGAGTAATCATACCGGATATACACATCCTGACCACAGTCCCTGGCCAGAAAACCACAGTGAAAAACATGTGTAAAGCAAATGTTGCACTCCTCCAAACTGATGTGGAATCCATTAAAGGCCCTGTGCATGTGCAAAATATGGGCCACACCTCAGAACCCGTTATACAGGCATTCCATGAACACTGCCAGAAATGCATGGCTTATGCAATCCCAAATAAAACCAATACACAATGCCATACATGCAGGCATCTGGCATGGTGGACCCCAGCCATTACCAAACCATGCAAGAGAATGAGGAAGCTACTACATGATAGAGCAAACCTAAAAGGGAAGTAATCTCTGATCAGTATTATGGCAATAAAATATGTCGACTCATACAATCCACTAAGGCCAGCTACAACAAGTTGAATCTGTGAATCTTCAAGCAATGTTACACCTGCCCCATGTACACAGACAACCCTCTCCTCCCCCCAAGAAATACAAATATATGTGAGAGATGCAACCATTTATCCAAACCAGAGGCTGAGCTCTCTCAACTCAGTACTGTCAAAACTAGTCAGGAGGAGAAGGTAACCACACACACCACAAACCCAGTCTCACATAGACCTATCACAACTGCAAACCAAAGACATAAACACAGAAAAACATTCCCGGAGGCTCTAATTACAAACACACCACATCAACAGAGGCCTCCAAAGCAGACACCCAAGCAACCACTACCTCCAAACATAGCACATGCAACACATAGTACGCAAAGCTGGTGTGCCAAACAGTCACAGGCCAGAAGGAGAAACACCATGCCTGATACAGTTGTAATAGGTGACTCTATAGTCAGACACACTGCTGTCCCGCTCACCAGACTGAACAAGGGAAAGGGTACAGTAAGCTGCCTGTAGGCTGCTACAATATGCCACATAACACAAGTATGCAGGTCACCCCAAAGCAAGTACAGATATGATGCAGTCATTGTCCATGCTGGTGTGAATGACCTGAGACATACCTCCCCGGACTACATGAAAAGAGACATAGATGAGCTCTCCGATTATGTAGTCCAGGCCTTTATGACACTGACCTTGTTCTGCATCCTACCCTCACCAAGAATGATGCCACAGTACAAATACAGAATGATCAGCTTTAACAAGTGGCACAATTACTGGTGTCATTCCAAGGGGATCCAATGTCTGTCTGCTTGGGATGTCATGCTTGACAAGCCACGCTGCTTTGCCAGGGATGGCTTGCACCTGTTACCCCTGGGCATCTGGATATTGGCTAAGGCTCTTGCCACCTCCATAGAGCCTTTTGTAGGCAAGGCTGAAAAGACTAACCCACCTCCCTAGAAAACATAAGTGGAAAGAAACATAAGGGTAATGCTGCCCAATGCCAGACGTCTAAACCTCAATATGCATGCTTCCGAGGCCCTCCCCAGTATGGGGAACATTGATGTCCGTGCAGTGACAGAAACCTGCAGCAAGGCTCCTGAGAGCACACCAGCAATACCAGGTTATACCTCATATCATGCGTTATGGCCGCAAAACCTGGACCAAACCATAAAAGGAGGGGGAGTATCCATATTCAGCAAAGATACCCACACGTCCAGGTAACTGACAATGCATGAAGCATCGGAGACCACCCATGTGCAACTAACCGTAGGCAAAACTGCTGTACAGTCTGTAGCATGCTACAGACCACACTCTCACACACTGGAACCCCACTCAGCCTTCCTGAAGACACTGGACAGTATGAATGTCTCACCAAATACCAAACAAGGTACTCACAAATTACCACATAGGTGGTAATCCATTACGTATGGAAGGAGTAATCAGGGACCTAGGGACACAAGTGGACAGTAACCTGTCATGTGATACTCACTGCCAACGTGGCTAGGAAAACCTTCTATATTGGCCACCTTATCATGAAAGGATTCACATCTACATCAACAGAGGTCATTGTGCCCCTATACTGTTCTCTTATCAGGCCCATAACTTAGTACAATGCGTCATTTCGGATGTACCTTACCCGACACCTGCAGCAGTTAGAAAGACCTCAAAGGTACCCCACCAAGAGGATAAAGGGTCTCAAATATATGTCATATGCTGCCTGGCTGTAGACACCCTAGCTGTATGCAGTCACATACTGCCTACACAGAGGCATTGCATGCCTGTTGTACAAGGCCATGTCCAACACAGGATTAATGGACATGCTCCACCCCAGAAAACCCAAATCCATCAGAGCTGTGACAGCGAGAGATGTCAACCTCAACACATAATGAAATAGAATGTGCTGGAGGGACAGATACGTAACCCAGAGGCTCCCTACACCCTGGAACGGAATCCCACTCCATGTTAGGCAGAGCCCCTCACTGACTCTCTTCAACAGGAATCTTGCCAAGTGGATGGGTGATCGTAGATGTACACTGGGGGTCTTCACTGTGTCACGTCCAGACAGAGGCACAGTAAAGTAAATCCTAAATGGCCATAATATTCACATAGCAAGGGGTGGCGAAAGCCACACACACTCTGGCTAGGCTTATAAATGCCCTAGGGTGGATAGCCTAGTATGAACCTATGAACGTATGAAGATACAAATTGTACAGGACACTAAGGATAATCACAAGGCTTTCTTAACTGATGGTAGGAACCTTGTTGGGAATTCACAAATATGCTCTGAATCATTCAAATATTACAAACAATATACCAAACACACACATTGCCAACATCCAACCTGACAGGTGCAGTGTAACCCCCCCCCCAAAATGCCAAATATCTATCCTAGCAGAGTGCTGGCCCCCTGACATTGCAGATGCTGAGGTAACAGCCAGCATCTACAAAGCAAAACACACAGCATCAATGGTATGAGATGGTGCCCTGGCCTGAGTCCAACATGGACTCCAAGAAGAATGGAACGCCAAATAACACTACTGCTCAATGTCAGCCATACCACAGGATATGTACCCAAAGAGCAGTTTACAACAACAGTGGCCATTCTCCACAAAGGTGTTGCCTGAATGGATACTGCAAACTACCACCCCAGAATCCTGACAAGCTTGGTCTGCAAAGCTATGGAAAGGATCAGCATGTACCTCAGACATAAAGATATTGGGGACCTACTGACACTGGACCCTACCCAGTGTGGCTTTCTTAAGTGAAGATCCTGCCCCTTAAACATGTCTGACTCATTTGAAACAGTCATTAAGGCCATTGATGAGTGGAATGTGGTCCACACAGCCTAGCTGGACCTTGCAAAAGGTTTCCATACAATACTCCACGTGGATATACAGTAAGGGCCCACCAATTACCACATAGGTGTTAACCCGTTAAGTACATAAGATGTAATAAGAGACCTGGGGACACAAGTTGATAGATATCTTGCATTGGACAAGCATGTGGCTGTAGTGGTTACAGAAACATACCATATACCCACCTAATCATGAAGGTAGTCAGATCTAGATCAGGGGAGGTCATTGTGGCTCTGCAGTCATCCTTCATCAGCCTCACAGTTGAGTACAATGGCCCCTGTAGGATGTACCTCAGCAGACACCTCCATCAACCGGAAAGACCCCAAAAGTACCTTACCAGGAATATCAAAGAGCTTGAACAGATGCCATGTGTTGCCTGATTAAACAAACTGCAGCTCCACACAGTGCCATACTGCCCGCCCAGAGGCAAGCTGTGCCTGATGTATAAAGCCATGTCCAAGCTGGAATCAATGAACATGCTGCACCTTGTACAATCTGAATGGCAGTGAGCTATGCACATGAGAGACCTGAACCCCAGCACTGACATACATAGGACATGCTGTACTGATTGATCCATAACACAGAAGCCACCCCCACTCTTGAGTAAACTCCCAGTACAGGTTAGCCAGAGAGTCACTCATTGACTCTCCTCAAGAGGAATCTTGATGACTGGATGGGAGATGGTAGGTTTACCATGGGTATCACTGTTATGTCATGGGTAGACGGAGGCACAGCATACTAACCATGACATATGCCATGGCAAACTCCAGTTACAATGTGTGTCAAAGGACAAACACACTATCTGACTAGCTTAAGAATTGGCCTAGGGCACATCGCTAGTGTTTGCCGATGTCCACCTATGTTGTGGAATACACTACCAATGTTGGACAAGCCTGGTTTAAGTAGTCCATATCTGAACATAATGCAACATGGTCATATGTGCACAACTGGCCCCTAACCAGTCTGTTGTGCTCACTATGAAAATTTAAAGCAGTGATAGGACTAAAGCCCAGGATACTGTCCACCACAGTAAAAGTACTGAACCAGTACACTATACGGTACTACAGTGTTTGGTCAGTATGAAAGGATGTTGACAACTGTATGCAAAGTATCCCAGGCAAACCCTGCAGGCACAGTATAATCCCTGTTGTGTTCAGACACAAAGCAGTTGGCCAGTAAGTACACAACATGACACCCAACACACAACTATAAACGTGAGATATTGTTGAAGTTCACACTCATCCACAAATGTGGTGGACTGCAGATTTCAACATATGGAAAGCTCACACTGGGCATGCTCGCACACCTTGATAAATGAGACATATGTCAGACAACATGCCATGGAAAGCTTGAACTGGGCATGCTCACACACTTAGGCCATATCTCAGTTTAGCAGTTGGCCACACATATCTGGTATTTGTACGTGTTATTCCAGGAACCAACCATATTACAGCAATCTGCCCAGTGCACACAGTTAAATGACTACAGAGACATAAGTGATATAGTGGATCCCTCTCATATTCAAACATCTTCCACAGATACACAAGTTGTTCATAGAAACAGGGAATGCTATGGCAATGAAGTCCTGCAAACAGTCTATCAGCAACAAATATTGTGCATCTGACAATTAAACATATGGGTGTAGAGGTCAATACTAGGCTGTTTGCCCTAGGGAATGAAATCTTAGCCAGAATGTGCTTGGCGTCTGCCTCCCCAGTACAGTAGGCTACTGTGCCACTGTAAAGTCGGTCACATAAGGCACCGTTTGAGGCTAGTGTGTTGTGCCTCCGTCAAGCAGGGACACAGTGGAGATCCCAGGGTTGAATTTGCTATGCCACATCCATGTGGCTGGTGCTTGCTGGAAGAGGGGTAGTGAGGACCTCTAACAGTAAGTGGGCATCAATAACAGACTGAGGGGAGCCTTATCTGCAGTGTCTGGACAATTTCACTGTCAACACTTTGTCGTGATCATTATGAGGGATTGAAGTGTCGTGCCAGTACTGTTCAGAGATGTCCTCCCTCTGTGGGCTACTGCTCTGCAATGTATTAGCTCACTCCGTCTGTTGGACAGCTCATATATGGTTGGTGTACACCTGACAGGTGTCCTGTTGTGGAGGAGTCATGGGTATATTTGGGATAGCATGATCAATGCAAACCTTTCACATGCTCATAGAATGCAATTGTCAAGGATTATGCAGAGTGGCCTGTATACTCCACCTGCATGGGTCCTTTGAAGTCTTCCACCCCAGTCTTCACAAGTGCAAAGTCTGCTTTTGATAAATACACTTTGTTTGCAGTGACAACCTTTCCTGGGGGTGGGGGTGGGATATTGATGTCCAGGGAAAGGTGGGTATGGTCAGATATCAACAATGTTGGTCTACCTCAGGTGTGGTACAGTGAGTACCCATGTTGCAGATGGTCAGGTGCAATATGTATTCCCCCTTGTGGCTGTGGTGAGTGGTCCTGCCATAGCACATGGACACACAAATTGTAGTGGCTGTAGGGTAATGTTGTAGAGGCCTGAGTAGTCCCACACACAGTATAACTGTACCTGACGTTAACAACTGGAATGGTGTATGTGAACACCTTCATATCTTGGCACTGTTCCCAGGGAAGCAAAGTGTGTGTCCTGGATGTGGGAGGGGTGGTCTGAACTGGTTGTGTTGTGTGTTACAGGTCCTGTGGTCACGAAGCATGGTATAAAACATAACCTGCCAGTGCTGATGTGCATATCTGACCCTGAAGTAGGTGGCTGCAAATGCATATATATGCTATCCCCCACCTGACAGGTAGTAATAGATGTACATACCTCTGTATAAATAATGATGTCAGCACCCTATAAATACTGCAGGTGCAGAATATATGCCCAATAATTCGGATAGTGCACTCCGCTAATGCGTCTCCCTCAAGTGTCATAATATAGTTAGGTAGGGGTTTGAATCCTGCACATGCTCGCTGTGTGTGGGTGAGCAGGGTTGGTGTGTGTGCAATTCTGTGTGAGATAAATGTCCCTTTTGGCAACTAGGAGAACACACTACAGGATGCACATTCCCCTTTCAAAGCACTGATGATGTCAGAACCCTATAAGTACAGCCAGAGAAGGGAAACCTCCCAGTAATGCGAATAACACGCTCTGCTAATGTGTCTGTCTCAAGTGTCATAACATAGTTAGGTAGGGGTTTGAATCCTGATACTCAGTGTGTGTGTACAATTCTGTGTGAGAGAAATGTCCTTTTTGGCAACTAGAAGAACACACTACAGGATGCACATTCCCCTTTCTAAACACTGATGATGTCAGCACCCTATAAGTACAGCCGGAGAAAGAAAACCTCTCAGTAATGTGAATAGCAAGCTCCACTAATGCGTCTGTTTCGAGTGTCATAACATAGTTAAGTAGGGGCTTGAATCCTGCAAATGCTCAGTGTGTGTGTTTGGGTGAGGGGGGTTAGTGTGTGTGCAATTCTGTGTGAGAGAAATGTCCCTTTTGGCAACTAGGAGAACACACTACAGGACGCACATTCCCCTTTCTAAACACTGATGATGTCAGCACCCTATAAGTACAGCCAGAGAAAGAAAACCTCCCAGTAATGTGAATAGTGTGCTCTGCTAATGTGTCTGTCTCGAGTGTCATGACATAGTTAGATAGGGGTTTGAATCTTGCAAATGCCCAGTGTTTGGGTGAGGGGGGGGTAGTGTGTTTGCAATTCTGTGTGAGAGAAATGTCCCTTTTGGCAACTAGGAAAACACACTACAGGATGCACATTCCCCTTTCTAAACACTGATGATGTCAGCACCCTATAAGTACAGCCGGAGAAAGAAACCCTCCCAATAATGCGAATAGTGCGCTCCGCTAATGCGCCTGTCTCGAGTATCATAGC
Organism: Protopterus annectens; assembly: GCF_019279795.1. Taxonomy (NCBI): domain Eukaryota; kingdom Metazoa; phylum Chordata; order Ceratodontiformes; family Protopteridae; genus Protopterus; species Protopterus annectens. The sequence continues at coordinate 1,176,245,484 of NC_056729.1, read as the reverse complement.
ATAGTTAGGTAGGGGTTTGAATCCTGCAAATGCTCAGTGTGTATTTTTGGCTGAGGGGGATTAGTGTGTGTGCAATTCTGTGTGAGAGAAATGTCCCTTTTGGCAACTAGGAGAACACACTACAGGATGCACATTCTCTTTTCTAAACACTGATGATGTCAGCACCCTGTAAGTACAGCTGGAGAAAGAAAACCTCCCAGTAATGCGAATAGCATGTTCTGCTAATGCGTCTGTTTCAAGTGTCATAACATAGTTAGGTAGGGGTTTAAATATTGCAAATGCTCAGTGTGTGTGTTTGGGTGAGGGGGGGTTGGTGTGTGCGCAATTCTGTGTGAGAGAAATGTCCCTTTTGGCAACTAGGAGAACACACTACAGGATGCACATTCCCCTTTCTAAACACTGATGATGTCAGCACCCTCTAAGTACAGCAGGAGAAGAGAACCCTCCCAGTAATGCAAATAGTGCACTTGGCTGCTGCATCTTGTACTAGTGTCATAACATAGTTAGGTAGGGGTTTGAATCCTACAAATGGGAAGTGTGTGTGGGGGGGTGGAATTAGGGTGTGTGCGATTACATGTGTGAGAAAACTGACCATTTTGGCAACCAGTACAACACACCAGCTGCTGCATATTCCAATCTCTAAACAGAGATGATGTCAGCACCCTACAAGTACAGCAGAAGAGGTCAAATCTCCCAGTAATGCAAATAGCATGCTCTGCTACTGCGTATCTCACTACTGTCATAGCACAGTTAGTTATGGCTTTGAATTCCACAAATGCCACGTGTGTTTTTGTCACACAGCATGCCCATGTGTGTGGGTTTTTGTTCACAATAATGCATGACGTCAATTAAACCAGTAATGGCAATGCACACATATGATGTATGTGTGTGCCAACTACACATATATACCTGTGAACTTCAATAGTTCCCATGTCTGACGCCTGCCACTTTTGAATACATGGTATTTGCACTGGATAAAATTATGACTGTGGTTTTCTGTGCGGGTGCTGCATGTGGTATGTGTATAAACAGTGTGAGTTGTATATGGTATCATCCTAGCAGCAAGGGATACACATCTGGTCTGGGGCATATAGTCTACATGTTGTTGATGAACAGGTGCTGCATGTTTTCACCTGTTTTGGGAGAGTGGTACCAAGTTGTTCCATAGCAATGCAGTGACTATATGCTAGGAACCTTTCAGCTAGGGTGTTGTAGCTACAGTAATTCATCAGCATTCAGTAATACTTCAGCATTCTTGGTGAGGGTATGATGCCAACCAAGGTCAGGGTCATACCAGCCTGTGCCACATGCTCAGAGAGCCCTTCTATGTTCCCTATCATGTAGTCCAGGGAGGTACATCACAGGTCAGCCATAGTGGCATGGACAATGACTGAGTCATATGTGTCCATGCGTCTGACTGACCTGTATGCTTGTGTTATGTGGTGGACCATAGTGCCCCATGGGCATATCACTGTGACCTTCACCTTGTCCAGCCTGGTGAGTGGGACCTCACTGTACCGGACAATAAAGGTACCCAACACAACTGTAGCAGGTGTGTTGTCTAGCCGTACAGGCTGTGACTGTTTGGCACACAGGATTTGTGTGCTATGTGTTGCACATGCTGTGTTCTGGCTTAACGTATGCCTGTGTGCCAGCTGCAGAGGTGTCTGCTGCTCAGGCAGGATGCTATTCTGAGGCTCCAAGAATGCCCCAGTGTGTTCATGTGTTTGGATTGCTGTCAGTGTAGGTCTACATCAGACTGGTATTGTAGTCACTGTAGAATTTCATGCCACCTGACAGGTTATGCCAGTACTGGGTTCAGAGTGCTTAGTCCCCAGTTTGACTACGTGGTTGCATCTCACACATGTGTTGTACATTCATGGGTAGGGGAGAGGGTTGACTATGTACATGTGGCAGCTGTGACATTGCCACATGACTCACATATTCCACGCCACATGACTCACATATTCCACAACTGTACCATAGAGGTGACTGACAAGTGACCTTTGCACATGCTACCATAGTATTGTGATTGCCATGGAGATTAACAGCACATAGGGCCAATGGGGAACAAGGTACAGAAGGTGAGTATGTGAGGGTGTAGTGCCTGTGATTAGTTAGCGCTGGCATATATGACTGCTCACGTGGTCAAATGCCAGGTAAGTCATATGCAATGTGTCACAGGCAATGTACATGCGAACAGGACAAACAGTGACGTTCTGTCAAGTGAGACATGGACATACGTATAGTAGGCTATGCAGATGTCATTAGGAATCCACAGAAGCTCCGTAAATCTGCATTGCAGGTGGAATCAGTGTTCCAGGGTAACTGCAAGCAAACATGCATGCAAACAAAGCTACAGTAAGCAGGGCTGCATGTAGTCCATTGTACAACAAACAAGCTGTACCACTTCCAGTAGGTAACAGTGCAAATATGCAGGCACTATACACATGTACATGGAAATACACAGGTCAGATGGCCAGGGTCCAGTCTCAGCGTACACAAGTGTACAGACCATGTACCGTCAGGATGTACAATAACCGGACGGAAACCCAGGTGCTCATACCTGCACTAATACACATGTCAAATAACAGACCCTGAGCCTTCACTCAGTGGTTCCATACTTAGTAGGATGTATGCTACCTGTCCTGCCACCAAAGTATTCCTGACATTTATGGGGACTCTCCCTCCTGTAAAAGTTAGTTTTGTGTGTTGGGGCTGTCTAGCATGGTATGAGGTGTGAGCTTGCAGTGCTAGGGTGCTCCTGTGTGTCCTGTACCAGTTTTGTAGTACTGCACACATATCAACATCCTCAAACATCTGCATTGCAGAGTCCAGTGTGGGCAACATGCCACTTTTAGTTTACATGTCCATCATTGCATATCAATACTTTCTTTACCTCATCCCCTGTGCTATCTATGTATGTGGACTTCTGTTGACATCCTTACCACCAGTATGCAAACATGTGCAGATGATACACTATGGTACTTACCATGGGTGTAGAAAACAGTATAAGACAATCATACCCTTACTGCATTAGGCATGCTGGGATATACCCACAATTATATCAGCACACTGTACTGTTAACAACATGATACTATTACTAAACGTCTATGTAGTCACCCTGTGCATCAGCAACATGTTAACCTGTACCTGCACTGATGTTACAGATTTCAGGAGGTGGCACAGTTTCATCATATGCACAGGGTGTGAACTTGGTATGCCTGAGTCTGCCACTGATACCACCAATTGACATGTATGTGTATGTGTGTTGGTGCGGGACAGCAGTACAAGGTGGGGCAATGTTGATGCAGTGTGTGCGTGTATGCGGTAGCCCTAGGTGTTGTTAATTCACATGTGTGTATGGATGCAGACAGTTCAACCTCATGGCTGCCATATACCGGTGTTTGTGGACAGCCACAGACTGTACCTGCCAGGTCATACAGATCAGTGTCTCTGGCCACGGACATGGTACCTGTGCCTTGCAGGGGTGCTACGGACCGTATCCGGTACTAATTCAGACTGGGTACTATCATCAGAGGCAGGTGTTTGTTGACTGGACACAGATCCCTGTTGGGCCTGTCCAGAGCCACGTGCACGTGGTCTCCTAGGGTGGTCTGATGACAGCACAGACCCAGCATTGCTGGGGCTGCTGCTGGCACTATGGGGCCAGCCGCGGCCCTGCTGTTGTCCACGATGACTGCCAGCTGCTGCTGTTGCTGGCATACGCCCACGTCGGTGCCTCAGCCATCCACCATTGCCCTGGCTCATGGACATGTAGTTGTGGAACTGATCTAATATGTCCCCACAACCTCTGTCTATGACATCGGTGAAATTACGGATGGCAGCCGCAATGTCACGCATACTGTCACTCATGGCTGTGCGACATTCTGTCAGCTCCCTCAGACCCTGTCTGGTGTACCGTTACATACGTGACTGTGCCTGCATGACAGCCCGAAACATAGCTGAGGTTGTAAGACCTCTGTGGGCACGTCTGACAGGGTCAGTACGCCCACGGATTCTCCCATGAGAACCCCTGGACATCTGTCTGTGTGGTACCATCTCAGGGCCATGCCCATGGCTGCTGTGTGGGGAAGCATGTGCCACAGATACCACATTACCTTGGTCAATGCCCATTGTATCCTGTCCATCACCTAGGGACATTGGTGACAAAGGATGTATTGGCAGGATGACTGTGTGCATTGATGGGGTTGACAGCTGTGTACTGTCAATTGGCTGACCAATGACGGACCCTGGCACACCTTCCTTTGCCATTACACAGATATCATCATTATCACTACCTGTGGCACCTGATTCAGGTTCCCTGCTGCATGACACCAGAGCAGCACCAGAACCTGTGGGAAGGAAACAGGAAACACAGTTTACAATGTCTACACAATGTTACCAGTGATGCACACATGCACACATGCAGACATGCACACATGCGCACATGCGCACATGCACACATGCACACGCACACAGATGCACACATGCACACATGCACACAGGTGCACACATGCACACAGATGCACACATGCACACAGATGCACACTTGCACACTTGCACACTACTCAGTATGCGAGATATCAACACACAGACACAGACACACCTGCATGCATACACAGAGCACTACTGATTGAGCCTAATATTACTATTACTATCAAGACTATTAAAGGTATTGTTAATACACACTCACCAGCATGGATAGGCTGCATTGCTGTTACACCGAAGGGACCTGCAGAAGTGAGGAAATTAATGTCAGTGGGCACAACTGTGCCATTGTTACTGAGTATGATACAGGTCAGTAGTACAACAGTTGCCTTTCACAGGTCAGCTGCTGATATTGAGAATATCACACTTGCACATTAAATACTATGATGACAGCGACAAACCTAGGACACACCTCACACATGCATTAACTACCAGTGTACACAACAGTCAACTATACATATGGCACATTACCTGCACGCTCGTAGTCATGGTGCTGTGTGGCTCCAGCCTCCATCATAATGCAGGTCTGCTGCTGTTGTTGTTGTTGGTGGGCTGGAGCCACAACACTTAGGAGTAGTCCCTCCAGTCTGGTGAGTGGGGGATGTGTAGCCACCCCACCACCTGTGGCAACCTGTTGCCTGTGGATATCTGACGCACGCTGACGGACATTTCTGATTAAATCACTGCAGTGATGTTGTACCTGCTCATATGTCCTATTATGCGTGCCTATGTCATTTACCCAACGGACCAGGTCTTGCCACAGTGCAGCCCTCTCCAGCTGATTCTGGCTGGTGCAGGATTTATCCCGCACCAGGCTCTGGTGTATTTCCTCATCCTCGGCTACAGAGTATGCCGGATTGCGCTGGTGAACCATGGTCCTGAAAAAGAAAAAAAATGATATCAGCAAAATATGTCAGCAGAATTTGGCACACATACTACACATGCTACTCGACTGTTGTGATACAACATATCTCCCATATATAGCATCTGTCTGTCTATTGGTGGATACACATGTAAATGGCCAGGTATCAGTGCTCAGTCAACAAATGTGCAACAGTACCTGGCACACTCCATATGACATACTACCAAACCCCAGCAGTCAGCACACTGATTCAGGTCCAAAGCACCTCCTCACTCTGGGGGTTTGTATCGAGGTACTGTATGGGGAACATCATCAACTACTGTGATCTGACCACAAACTAATCGCCCTGGATATACATATCCCACCTCCACCACCAGCACAGACGACTACAGTGAATAACATTCCAAACGCAAACTTTACACTTCTTAAGACTGAGATGGTATCCTTTAAGCCCACTGGGCCAGTGGAAGCCACAACCCACAGTGCTGACTCCTTCACAAATGATTTCTACGGACATCTCCGAGAATGCATGGATCATGCAATCCCATATAAGACCAAGACACTCTCCACAAAGGGAAAGCATCCTGTCTGGTGGACCCCATCCATAAACAGATTGTATAACAAAAGATGGAAGCTACTGCAAGACAGAGCATAATTCCATAAAGGGAAGGCATGTCTGATCAGCACTAGTAAAGAGCTATGTTCTCTCATACAAACATCCATGGGCAACTTTGAGAGGGAAATCACCAAGGACACTACAGATAACCACAAGGCCTTCTTCAGTTATGTTAGAAACCTGGTCAGAAACCCTCCAATATGCTCATAGTTAGTACACAACAACAAATAATTCACTGAACCCACAGATATTGGCAACATTGTGGCAGACAGGTTCAGTGCAATTTCCCCCCCCCTCCCTCTCCCCTAAACTAAGACATACTTATCCCAGCTGAATGTAACCTCCCTGTCATCACAGATGTCCAGGTGAGAGCAGCCCTCAGAAAAGCAAAAAACACAGCATCAATGGGACCTGATGGTATCCCCGGTTGCATGCTACATGAACTCCAAGAGGAGCTAAACCCGCATATAGAAGTGCTATGTAACACTAGCCTGACTACAGGATATGTACCTGTACACTGGCGTACAGCAGCAGTGGTTCCACTCCACAAAGGAGGCACCTCTACATACCAATACAATACAACACAATACAATACAATACAATACAATACAATACAATACAATACAATACAATATGCTATTGCCCCTGGGACTACAGCAGCATACTGTTCTGCTACCCTGACCCTTGTGACACATGTGATGTGATGGTACCTGCTCCTGTCAAACAGTTACACAGGGTGACTCATATGGCATATTACCTATCTGACTAACATTCAGCAGGGGTATGTGTGACATGTACTCATTGGGAGTCTTGCTTCTTAACGCTGTGTGGGTTATTTCAGGGTATGTCTTATCTGTGGGTAGGAACCTGTACCTCCGCCATGTGCTCTCTACTGCGGTGTCAAGGACGACACACAGCGGTCATTTAGGTTGTGGATGGTGTGAGGTGTTACTATGGTTGTTGGACATCTGTCATGGGTGTGACTTAAGTATGTAAATTCAGGAGTGGTAACCTCTATGTGGGTAGTATGTGTGCACTCCGTGGTGTTGTCAGTCACTGTGCATTGGTAATGTGTTTGAGTGCATTGTCACAGTGTTGTACATGTCACTGTGTCCTTCTCCATATCTGTAGCTGTCATGTGAGGTACATACCGTGGCAGACATTGTGTGGTGTGGAGGGGTACACTGACCTACATGTCCATAGCTGACACACCATGTCTGCTGACACATACCATGTACAGGTATTCCAGGAATAGTGTGCCACTGTGACTATTATTGGGGGGCCTATTGTACATGTTTATGACCCTGTTCACCCCTGACACATGCAGTGGTGGGCAACCAATCACATATCTGGTGGTTACTGGTGTAGGTGATTTGAAATGGGGTATGGTACTCCAGTTTCGACACTGGTGTTCACTCCATGCCTTTGTCACCAGGCACCTGTTGCAATACATCTGTACACATGTGCCTCACTCAGAATATCTCTCTCTCTCTCTTTATATATATATATATATATATATTTATATATATATATATATATATATATATATATATATATATATATATATATATATATATATATATATATATATATATATATATATATATATATATATATAGATAGATATATATATATATATATATGTCTATATATAACCAACAGCCCAAACGAACGATGGAGGCAGAAACACGCAGTATATGCTCCAATAAGCAGAATCAAGTTTTCTAATATAAGGCAACAAACTGTCCAGGACTAAACAATAATTCAATTGTAGAAAGAACACAGTTTTATTAAAACAAAAAATGTAAGCTCTTTCAAGAACAACCTTCTCTTCTTCAGACGTTTCATTTAAAACAGTGAAGTAAAACCTTTTATATTAAAATCTCATATCCTGTACCAAAACGTCATTTCCTCATCATCTCAATTAAAAATGTGACAATTAAAATACATGAACAGCAATAAACAATTTAACAAAAATGAAACACAAAATGTACTATAGAAAAACCACATATATAAAACTATTTAAGGGGTCTAGCTTTTAAAATTGGTTTCAAAGGGATACATTCTTTCAAGCCAGCACCCCTGTGTGGTGCAAGACGAAGAATCCACCTTATCTCCATCTCTTCTGTTAAGTTTACGAGATCACCACCTCGTATATCAAATTTCATAGCATGCAAAACCTGAAATAAAAACTTATGTTCTGAACCAAACATAAGCATGTGTTTTGAAATTGCACTATACGTTTCTTCTCTACAATACGCATACATATGGTCCCTTATCCTCTCTCTAAGTGACCTATTCGTTTTGCCTATATAGAAACAGAAACAGGTCTGGCAGCAAGCAACATAGACAACATGTCTAGTGTTGCAGTCAGAGCTGTTTCTGATTTCCCAAAGCCTCCCATCATTTGGGTTACGAAAAAATCTTGATGTGTCAACAAATTGACACTGGAGACAGGAGCCACATTTCTTAGTACCAAACTGCCATGGTGCAATATTATTGCTCTCCTTACGACACAAGTCAGGGAAACACAATAGCTGTTTCAAACTTCTGCTATTGCTATATACATAATGTGGGTAATTGCCAACCATCCCACTCACATCTGGATCTATCATTAAGATATCCCAGTTATTCAAAATAACTCGTTGAACATTGGAGGTGTTACTGCCCAACGGTAATACCAGTGGAGATTGGTGTTTTATATTATTAGAGACAAATCTATTCTGACTTCTAGCCGAAAAATAAGGCTGTCCCCTAGTATGTCTTAACTGTGCTACCTGTTCACAAATTTTATTCACCTCTATATGTGAATAACCTCTATTGACAAAAGAGGTTTTTAACCTTTCAAGTTCTATGCTGAACTCCAAATCTCCAGAGCAAAGTCGAGAAAGTCTCAATGCCTGCCCTTTCACTATATTAGCAAATATTCTAGGATCGTGCATGCTATCTTTAGAGAGAAAGGAGTTGGTATGACAAGACTTTCTAAATACTTTGGTATGAAAGGTATCACCAACTCTGTATATGGTGGTATCTAAATAGTCGATAGAGGTATCTGAGAACTGTAGCGTGAATCTCAAAAAAACATCCATATTATTAAGTTGTTGTAAAAAGGAGGCTAAAGAGGCACCAGTGCCATGCCACAAGAGGAAGAGGTCATCCACAAAATGCCTGTAGAAGGCGATACTGATGTTATCCAACATGACCTCCTCCTCCCAGGCTACCATCACCAAATTGGCGTAGGAATTGGCACAGCTGGTGCCCATAGCTACTCCAGATACCTGTCTATACATCCTATCCATGAATAGAAAAAAATTATTCTCTAGTACAATCTCTAGTAGGAGGCAGAGAAAATCAGCCTCCGAAGTAGACATATGTTGATAAAGCAATGACTTAACCATTGATATACCCCTCATGTTTGGAATACACGTAAAAAGAGATGTAACATCAAGGGTAACTAATAAAACCTCATCACAATTATGCATATTCTCAACATGTGAATATAAATCTCCAAGAAATTGGCCAGTATCCTTTAAGACATAGGGAAATTTAGACAAAATTGACTTTAGCTTGTGATCTAAGTACACAGAAATAGGCTCCGTCAACCATCCGGCTCCAGCAACAATGGGCCTAAGTGGTGGAGTAGTGGGATTCTTGTGTAATTGGATTATTGTTTGGTCCTGGACAGTTTGTTGCCTTATATTAGAAAACTTGATTCTGCTTATTGGAGCATATACTGCGTGTTTCTGCCTCCATCGTTCGTTTGGGCTGTTGGTTGTATAACGCTGCTTTGGGTTGGTTTCATATGTCTATACATATATATGTATATATATATATATATATATATATATATATATATATATATATATATATATATATATTTCTGTATACATATACACATATATATATATCGATGTACATATATTGCTATAGATATGGAGAGGGGGGGAGTGTGACAGAGAGGGGGTGAGAATGACAGAGGGGATGGGACAGGGGGAGTGTGAGATAGTCATATACAGTCATATCTGTAGATAGTCAGATCTGTCTGTCTATGTATATGTATCTACATATATCTATATCTGTATGTGTGTATTACATATATATGTTTGTACATATTCTATCTATCTACATCTGTCTATGTATTCCTACATCCCTCTCTATGTATACATATATGCATATTATATATATATATATATATATATATATATATATATATATATATATATATATACATACATTGACATACATACGTATCCATATGATAGATAGGTATATCAACATGTTTGTTTACAAAACTGTATACACACACTAACATACTGCTAAACATACATAACTGTGAAACCTACATTGTACATTGCACTACAACCTACATTCAACCTACATTGATATGTGCACATAGATGCCCTCACATACATATGTATGTACAGCCTTCACTGATAGTTGCTGTATGCCCCCTGCCCTATGCACATCTTCATATACATATAGATAGAGACCAGTGACACATATGGAGGGTTCACAGTACGTAGACTTTTAAAGTATTACATTACATTACCTGTGTTTGTCACAGCTGCTTGCGTTGCCTTTTGGATCGGCGTCCTTCTGCTGCTCCAGTTGACAGATGACAGCTTTCTAGTAGGTTTTGTTAATAAGTGTTTTTGCTTGTGTTTCTTTTCTTCTTCTTCTTCTTCTTCTTCTTCTTCTTCTTCTTCTTCTTCTTCTTCTTCTCTCTCTCTCTCTCTCTCTCTCTCTCTCTCTCTCTCTCCCTCTCTCTCTCTCTCTCTCCCTCCAGAGAGTACAGCATGCTTTTGTAGGTATCTGCATATGTCCATGTGATGGCCTCTGCACCAGTTGTTAGCCAGCATTTGCTAATTGCATGCAGACAGTTGTGTACTGATTGCAGTTCTCACTGTGATTTCAGGACAGTGCTATAAAAAGGTATGTGAGATAGGCATAGCCCTTTCAGATTTTCAGGGCAGGGACCATGCTGGTATGCTGTGGACACTGTTCTGTGAGTGTAAAGGTTAGTATCTCTCTCATATTTCCAGCTGTGTTGTAGATTAACATTTCTCCATTCATTTCTCCAGTTTCCTGTACTAAGTGTATATGTACACTGACACCTAAGACTACTACTGCTGTGAATGTGGGTGTGTGTGCTTTCCTGTGGGACATGTGGTGTAACTGGTATATAGCAGTGGCTCTTGCACTTTGTTGCTATGGCTTCATTATTTCCCCTTTACATTCACTACTTGTATGCCTGCTAGGTGTCTTGACTGTAGTGTGTTGCTGTGGCTTTCCTATCTTCCATGTATATTCACACCTTGGAATGCTTGCTATATCTGATAGGGTGTTACTGCATGCAGTGTGGTCTGGCCATGGTGTGGGCCTTGACATCTATTAGGGTATTTGAGTATGCTGCTGAGCAGGTCCCAGAGACTCTCAGGTGCATCTTTTATCTGCCTCATGGAATGGTACATATCAGTGGGGTACACCCATTACATTGTCTGGTATTCTGCAGTTGTGACTGTGGGTTAGCATGAGCATATGTATTACTACACTATTTCTGCCATGCAAGTGGTGCATACTTTCAGTACTTCATAGTCACCATTGCATGTGTTGTAACACCTTTCTGCCTACTGTTTGTACATTTCACAGGGAGTCTGTGGGGCATCCCTGTAACTCAGTCACTGTTGCTATGTCTAGGCTCTTAACTATTCAAATATGGCAGTGTCATACCTCTCAAGTGTACAGATATTTGCAGGATGTCCACATTTTTGCCTCACATTTTGGTCCATATCTCATAAAACAGCTTTTTCTGGCAAATCACTCTGGGCTTAATTCAGACTATAGTGACAAACATTTCAGTTTCAGACTTCATACCCTTCCAAAAATCCAAAATAATGCAAAACCTGTTACTCTCTCAAGTGTCTAAGTTTGTTGGAGCAATATTTGAAATGTGTCCCTGTTTTTGGGCCTTTGCTCCACATTTTTTATTACTTAATCCAGATGTCTTGCTGTAAGAGGTTGTGGGGTATGGGCAGTGATTATCCTGCTGTGAGTATGTGTGTGGCTTGCAAGGTGCTACAGTGACATTATTACCTACTAGCTACCAACTAGCATGGCTGTTTCTGTTCACACACTACTATTATAGAAATCCACTACATTTGACAGTAAATATACATGACATGCTTTGTGTACTACACATCCTATATTCCCTTTACATTCATTCCAACTATTGCATGATATATTTATTGTAGCACAATGTTCTTGTATAGCAGTCATGGCTTAGTGGTAAGTCATACAGACTACTGTTTCTAAGGTCCTGGGTTCGGGCCGGACAGTGGGATTTTATTTTGCTTTTGAGCAGACTACAGGCCTTGTCATTCAGAGTGACTAAGGCACTTTTAAGCAGTTGTAAGCGGGTTAGCGCTGGTTTGCGAGGTGCTCACGCATGCGCACTGGCGTTTAGCTCCACGCACACATGCGCATACCTGCTTACAACTGCTTAAAAGTGCTTACTCTTGCGCACACCCGCGCTAATTTCTTTGAAAGAAATGAAAATGGGGAGACAGGAAAGTGGTGAAAAAGGGGTCACAAAGAGGGTAGGACGGTAGGGAAACAAGCTCGGGTTTTGCAGGAGGGATGTAGGTAAGGCCCATAGCTGCACATTTCTTCATCAGCAACAGCTGTGCATATGTTTGTAATTTGGTGTGACATTTGAAACCTTCCACCCCTGAGAGAGGTGTAAGGACAACAATAATACTTGTTGTACAGCCAGTTGTAATTGACAGTTTCCATGTCCAGCAGACATGTGTACAAAATGGGCAGCTATGTATGGGGTGTAATTTTTTTGTGGGTACAGAGTGCCCTTTTTTTTTTTTTTTTCAGGTGAGAGTGGTATGTCAGGTACAGGAAGTCGGTATAGCTGGGGAGGTAGGTTGGGTAGGTTAACAGACAAGACAAACAAGATGCATACAGGGGCGGTGTATGACACATGTGGGGGGGTTACACAATTGACGGGGACGGATGTTTGGATATCTCGAGCCCATGAGCCCACAGATGGCAACAGTGGAACTGAGATCCCCACCCATGGGCAGTTGCCACTGTGCCTTCACTGCCCAGGACGGGGCTGTGCTGGTGGCTGTGTAGGCCGGGCAGCAGGCACGCCCGTAAGTTGTGCCACCCGTGCCTCAAGCTGGTGTAGGGGCCCAAGCACAGTGTGCCGGATCTCCCTATGCACCATGGTCCGGACACTATGGAGGGTGAGTGGATGTTCTCCTCCAGCCACACTTGCAGAGGGGGGACGAGCCCCATCCCCTGCAGCACTTCCACCCACAGGTGTCACAGGGCCACCGGAGGAGGGTTCGGCCTGGGCACTACTGCCAGGTGCACTCGCCAGCTGAGTAGGGAGAGGTGGGTCCGCCTGTTATCCTATGTTTTGCATTATGTTATGACAGTTTGGGTTAGTAATGTACAATACCATTCACAATTAGTTGTAACAGCATGCATTAGTATTCCCATTAACCAAACACCCATATATTCAAGCCATTGAACAGCAAGCATAACACATGCATAATTTGAACAGCAATACACAATCCAACAACATGCAGGGTTGATTGATTGCAACAGGCCATCAGGTTTGGATGTATGAACAGGGCAGATGCATCAACGTACATGCAAATATGTATGAACCAACAGGACAAATGTCCAGGGGTGTTAATTGTGATTGCACATACCAATTTCATGTGGAATGGATTATATGTGGTTACCAATACATATGCTGTACATTTCTACTAGCTGCAGATATATACACACTACAGTTCTGCCTACAGTTTCCTATGTGATAACTACTTCAGGTTGGTGATAGGAATGTTACTGCTACATCAATATACATTTCATTTTTATTCATACACATTCATATCTGGCTCTGTTCAGCTACATCATCCTGCTACATTTGCTTTATATAGCTATAGACAACTGTGGATGTTTGGTATTTTAGACAACCATACTATCTGCATATTGCAGACTGAGAGCAACATATCCAGATTTTAGGACACACATTCCAGCTGCAGTACCATTTTCAACACATGTTACTGTTTGGTTCTGCCTGTCACATTCATTTAATTCTGTACTGACTGCAGTATACTTTATTCAGGAGTTATTACTACTTTATTGGTGGATTCATACCTCTTTCTCACACTCTCTCACTTGTTTTATTTTTACAATTCAGGATGGTACTTAATTCTAGGCTTTATTGACATGTTTTACCTGTAGTTATAACAATCCTTTCCAACAGTTTCACTTCTGTCATGTTTCTGTATTTCAACAGGGATATATTTCACACGTGTTTTACTCAGCTTCTGCAGCTGTACTTTTCAGCCTGCTGCAGGTTATGTACTATTATATTACAGGTGGGACATCTTTATTTCAGACTTGTTTCATTTTTATGTTTGGATTACAGAATGCATCACACTTTTGTAATCAAGCAATACTTGCAAACCCTCTTGCACTGTTACTTGCACATTTTATTAATTAGTGACTACACTGCACTCTTTTGCTAACTGTCATACTTATATATATATTTACAGTTACAGGGAGAGAATTACTGACCTGCCTGGTGGTGCAACCGCACCAGCCTATCACCATAGGCTCGACAGTTTGCAGAACGGACACCTGCAGCTGTAATATAAATAAAGTAATATTGGAATACACATCTCCATAATATCAGCTAGGTTAATTTCTTACATAAATAATTACATGTAACTTACTCAGTAGTGGGGCGTTGGGCATTTGCTGGGCCTCCTGGATCCAACGGTTCAGTTGGTCCTGCTTCCATCTCTTCAGGTCCGCATGGTGGTGACAGACCTGTTCACCAGTCCTTGGTATTCCTGTGGCACTGGTGAGATCATGTGCCAACCGGTCCCACGCCTCAGCCCTATATGCACCCCACAGGACCTGGCCCTGCATGAGTTGGGCCTCATGATCATGGATGAGGAGCCAAACCATATATTTGGACTCCTCAACGCCCCACCTCTGTGCTCGGAAGCAACTACCCTTACCTACACCTGACATCCTGGCTGCAAGTTGGTTCTACAATTGGTTATGCTGTGTATTCCCGCCTATGGGACTTATATATGCTATTTTTCCCGCACTTATCTGTGATTGGCTATTTTGGAATTGTATCAGCTTCACAAAACTTGCTTTGTCATGCTCCTCTTTCTATTCATTCCTATATATATGCTATCACTGCATTTCTAAGTGCAACTGTTGTGGCTTAGTGGTTCAGTACTTTGACTACGGTGCATGGTATCCTGGGTTCGAACCTGGCCATTGCTTTTTATATTTTATGACTGTCTACAAAGGCTAGGAGGTGTGTCTGTGTAAAGGCAGTTTTGATACAGCTTGCTCAACATTGCCCGTCGGTTAGCTTGTTGGTGCGGTGCGCAGCTCCGCGCAAATGGATTACACCAGTTTACACGTGGTTTGGCTGTCAGCACGCATATTATGCTCAGCTCAGCTACGGGCACACAGTTTCAGCATGTTAAAACGCTGCTCAACCCCGGGCACTCATTCTACACCTATTAAACCACTGCTCACCTATGGGCACTCATTCTACACCTGTTAAAACACTGCTCACCTACGGGCACTCATTTTACAACTGTTAAACCACTGCTCACCTACAGGCAGATATCTTCAACTTATTAGACTGTAGCTCAGCTATGGGCACATTTCACATTTTTTTTAAATTTTTTTATCTCACATTTCTTCAAAATACATGGCCCATTTCATTACATTTTACATAAAATATAATTTTATATATGTACATATATGTCAGGGACTTGTTTTGTGCTTATTTCACTAAAAATAAAAATTGATGTTGTGGGGGATCGAACCATGACTGCCTCCTCTTCAGCCGACGTCTCTACTGCTACGCTATTGCTTCTTGGCTTACTTTGCATATTTAGTTCTTATATGCTTTTCCACTGACTGCTAACTGTGGCTAAGCGACGGGCACGCCCGCGCAAACGAGCGCACTCACGGGCAAACATCTTTACAACTTAAAAAAATATATATAAGATGTTCATTTACACATTTTATGTTCATAGTCTGTGGGGGCATGTGTTGTGGTTGTGTTTATTCACATTTACACGGACTCTGTCGTGGGGGTTTACTTTTGGGACTTTTACTCTTCTGGGGGCATGTCCGTTTGCAGGGCTCGCCCTACAGACATGCCCCCTACTGTCTTCCATGGACCGTGTTAGCCTTAGGTGTGATTCAGCATGCCCTCATGCATATGCATGACATGCTGACATCACATCGTTTAACTGCAGCCTCCGTGTAAGCCTTGTAACTCTTACACGGAGGCTTTGTGAATCCTGCCCAAAGCCAATGTCAAGGGTCTCTGACTTACCATTTTGCAGATGACTGTAAGCTAAGACCAATCATAGAACACCCCTCCAAGATACTAACATCTTACCGGAATGCCTAACACAAGCAAATGATTGGTGCCAAAGGCACAGCTTAAAACTTAACGCCAAGAAATGCATAACAGTACCTTTTGGGAAGTCGTCTACCCCATTGACAAAAAACACCGCTAAAAGTAAATGAAGTAGTCAGGGATTTGGGAACTCATGTAGATGGTAACCTGGCGTTCGACTAACGTGTGTCTAAGATTGTAAGAAAATCATTCTTTTTACTGAACTTATAAGTAAGGGCATGGCATCTAGGTCCAGAGAAGTCATCGTGCCACTGTTGTCAGCCATTATCAGACCCATCACTGAGTATAACACCCCCTTTCTTATGTACCTGAGCAGGTACATACAACAACTGGAATGTCCACAGACATTCCTCAGAACAATAATACAGGGCATAAACACAATGTGCTATGCAGATAGCCACAAAACCCTATCTATATACTCTGTTCCTAGAGAATGCTGAGAGGAGATTTATGCCTGGCATACAAGGTGTCCTTGGATCCTGCTCTGATGGACCTTTCTCATATCTGGAAAATGAAGAACACAAGAACTACTAGATCTGTGCATTTAAACTTTGCTTGCAACTTAAATAGGGCATGTTGGAGGGGCAGGTATTTTTCTCATATAATCCCTGCTCTCTGGAATAGATTCCCCATCCATGTAAAGAAGAGGCCCTCCCTAACCGTATTCAAGTGCAGTCTGGACCAGTGGATAGGAAGTTGGAAATTCACCCCAGGTCTGATACCTATGTCACTGATGGACAGTGGCAGCCATTAAATCATGCAGTAACTAACATGCACCTTTACAATAACCTCTAAGGCACAATAATTCATGGGATACATTTGGGTTGCATGGCTAGGCTCATAAAGGCCCCAGTGTTTGTTAGCCTAGTACACACTTATGAACTTATGAATCTATTGAACAATTCCATCCCTGGATTTGGACACAATGCATTTAGATATAAGATGTGCAATGAAAAGGGACTTTCTTATAACAATGTGGTAATCAAAGCAGAGTTATTTGTTGATATAGGTTTTTAAATCCCTAATTATGGGATCAATTTTCATGGATGTGAAGTCAATGTGAAAGATACAAAGGAAGTCATACTTACTGCAGTATACAGTTCTAAACTTCTTAACATTTAATTTTAGTCTATGGCTTTGACACTAACTTTTTATTTGAGACAGGCTCTCTTGGAGGATCTTGGTATCCTCCAAGGGATTTATGATAGCACTGAGTTTGCAGTAGTGAACAGACATGGTCAGCCACAAACCCTTGACAGTAGCTTTGACCTGCAAGAAGTACATGCCAAGCAGGAGTAGCTCAAGGCCCTTGTCATCTCTCTTATCCTGTGTGGCATGCTTTTTTTAATCTACTGTTACAATGTCTCTGGCCACTGAATGCATTGTTACTTCCACAGCTTTTCATTGGCTTGCCCTTTACAGGGGCACTTTGTCTTTAGATGCATTCCTTGGTCATTACTTTATAATGAAGGGTACTACTAGGTGAGTACAACTTTTCTTACGACATCAGGAAAGGATGACTAACTCTTTCCACATATTCATATTAGTGGGTCAGTAGAACACTGCTTTTTTCTGCATAAAATGCTCCTTTAGGAAGAATCGGCTGTGATCTGTGCATGTTGTCGCATTGCAGAGCTTCACAATCCATATTATGAGCTATAGCATTCCATGTCTGTTCTGTGTTATGGCCGATTGCTGGTTTTATACTACTTGGCATATTCATTTCAGGGTACAATCTGATCTTTCATTTAAAGTAAAACAGCAGTTTTCATTCTTGGAAATAAGCAGCATCCCATCAGGGCCTGGAATGCAGAGAACGGGATTCTTACTATTTCTAGAGACTGGACAGACACATTTTTTCTGGTGACCTGGTGACTATTGTTAACCATTTTGCAGCAATTTTATTTCACATTTATAGACCATCATTTATTTGTACAGTATACATTTATATACCTCACAATACCTATATTTTATTTGTGTTCAAGTACATTTATAGGTTGTAAAGACTTGAGAAATAAACAATAAAATAAACTTGAAAATTCATACTTTTCCTTTCATTCAGGGTTTGAGTTATGGACTATGGTACCTGCAGGGATTGAAATATGTATACTCACAGTAAAATGTCTAGCATCTACAAAGTTAATTTTATTCAAAACAAGTGGTTATCTGCGTTTCTGGATACCACATATGACTGTAACCTTTAGAAAATATTGTTAGTCATAAACTAGAAATACATGCAATGTTTGCATAAAATTATAGTGAATATTATCTATGTAGCAGCAAATGCAAAGCTTTACAAAGGAGTTTATGACTTCTTCTGAGTACATGCCCTCTGTGAAAAGGAGCAGTCTCTGGATAAAGTATTGTGGCATACCTCATTTGACTGGAATGAATCAGAATATCCATTCAACAGTCATTTATCTAACATCTAGTAGTAGCTTAAATTATACATTATTTCCTTTTGACCTCTAAGTCATTTCAAACATTCAGCCACCCCCAGATGATTCATTGCTTGTACTATTAAACTCATAATGCTGTCCTTACTTGAACAGACAAGATGTCTTGTGTGATATAGCATTACACAATGCACTTTGTCCTTCACCTGGTACTAAGGCTTCTACAATAACCAATGCATACTACTCTGTATAGCAAAACTCAATACACATAGTAGCTATATTGAATTTACCCCATAATTATATAAAGTGTAACTCTTATATAGATAATATCCTTTTAATGTACCATATACAGATATCTGCTTTGACTCTCATTTATAGACTAGTATTTCTTTAAGACTGACTTTTCAATCCCCACTTTTAGAGAAAAAAAATCTCAATAATTTATATATCATGTAAAAGGGAAATTGTAATACAAAGGTGCTCTTTCCTCCTAAGCAAAAGGATGTTTAAATTAATTTGATTTTAACATTGTTCTTACATTTGCATTCAATATGTTCTTCAGAAAAAATGCATTGCCTTATAGCAAAATATATTAAACTGTGCAGAATTTTTAATCAAGTGAGTCATTTATTACTGCATGCCACAGCTGGTAAAAAATCATAATTGCTCTAGATATTCTATTTGCAGATTTATTAGTGAGTCAGACAGTTGTCAACAACAGTGTAATCCAAACAACTGCTGGAATATTAGGCTGTAATTCCACTGGTTAGACATTTGCAACTGTCCATCCTGGTGTTTTGCAGGCATAATGCATGAGCAATGTTGCAGATTTGGACAGGCTTCCTATTTATGTAAAGCAGAGCCCTTCCCTGACCCTCTTCAAATGCAGTTTGGATCAATGGATAGGGAAAAATAAATTCACTCCTGGGGTGGAGCCTCTGCCCCTTATGGACAGGGGCAATATGTAAAATACTCAAAGGCAGAGGCACAAACTTAAGTAATCCTCTAGCCTTAGAGGTCAATAGTTGGCTAAAATTTTGGTAATAATGGCTAGGCATGTAGAGGCGCTAGAGCCATTGTATAACAATATCCTATGAATCTATGAACCTATAGAATATGAAAGAGAATACAAATTAAATGTTAACTCGCTGTGATGTCCAGTTCTTGTGAATTATGCCAGACCTATCTTTGGAGGGAAAAGAGTACCATTTGTTTTATTGTATTTGAATTAAAGCATACCCTTTAACTAAATCATATTTTATGTACAATATACTTACTTTCATGAAATATAATGTAACAGGCAATGAAAGCTACAAGGTTGTATTCGTAAGTAATATTTCATGGTTCTCACAGGTGCTTTTACTCATTTCTGAGCTGTGCATTTGTATTTGGGATGTGACACTGCAGTTTCTGAATGTCACATCACATACCCCATTGTATACTGCAAACAATTTCTGCTAGGAAGGACAACAGAGCATAGTAGAAAGCAGAAAGACATCCCAGTATGATATTCCTTTGAAACTGTAGATTCTTAACATGTATCTCAGGGGGTAACTGGGCACCATAATAGTATGGAAGACCAGAAGGCAGTATAATCTCGGTGGGAGAAGAGCCCCTCCACATGCCTTGTTTGGTTTGTTTAATTTCTGAATAACATTGCGGGCTGATCTTCTGTAACTATACCTGCTACTTTGGCCTCTGCTCCTCCTCTTTGATGCTCTGCTATAAGGAATAATTTGCATTTCAGTATGTCCCACCATACTGTGCAAGTAATATGTATTTTCACTTATACTCTACCCTACTTCACTTTCAACAGCCCTAATTCCCCGTCTACTTCCATTTAAGCTATCTCACTCTACACCAGTCATGTTGCTTTAATCATGCCTCTCATTTCTCTTCCTTCTTCTCCTTTCTACCCTAACAACTCCTTCAGCAACACTACTATAAAAGCATACCTCACCTATTACCTTATCATCAACACTCAATTCTTCCACCACAAGTTTCTCCCAAATAACTCCAACACTGATCTCTATACCAATCTTCTTCTATTCCCACCCTAAAGTCCTCAATACTAGTCACTACACCAGATACCCAAATTAGTTAAAACTCCCTAAACAACTAGACATTCTTTCACTACCTTAAATTTGAGCAGGGACACTCACCCCAACCCAGGTCGCATTCCTACTGCACAGACAAAAAAACTAAAACTTATCACTTTTAATATCAGGAGCAGTTACAATAAACTGACACTCTTTCATGCCTGGTTAACATACTGTAACCCAAACATCCTTGCTATTACAGAGACTTGGCTAAAACCAGAAATAAAATTACTGACATTCTTCCCCCTGGGTACAGCATTATCAGGGTAAATAGAGCACTTAAAAAGGTGGCAGAATAGACTTAATTTTCCCTAAAAACATGATAGCTTCCTCATACTCAAATACTATACCAAACTTCTGCACAGCTGAAATCCTTATAACATTTTTAAAACTTAACTCATCTAAGAATATCTGCATAGTTGTTTTATACTTCCCTCCCGGGTAAAACATTCCACAGATGTTAACTTTGACTGCAGACACTAACCTCACACCACCCAACAAACAGTATAAACCTCTGTGGTTTTACTCAACATCTAAGTACTCCTACCAGATCTAGCAAAAATAACATCCAACAGTCCACTCTGGACTGGATACTAGTCTCAAACCCTTCTAACGTTACATCCTCAGGAACAGTCCCCAGCTCCTTAAGTGACCACCTACCAGCCTATACTCACAGGACTATCACTCAACTCACAAAGCAACACAAGTTCAAAACTATACGCAATCTACAAACATTCAGCAAAGAGGTATTTAATGAATCTTGAATGGTCCACCCTAGAAAGACTTCTCCTTAATGATGCAATTGGACATTTTACCAGCACCTTCCTAAGCATTTTTAGCTCCCTATCCTCTCAGTGAACAAAAAGAATAAAAATAGCCATGCCCCATGGCTCACCAAATCATGTAAAATTCTAATGAAAGACAGAGACAAAGCATTGACTGCCTGGCTAAAGTATAAAAATGACATAAATATTCAGTTATACAGGCAACTCCGCAATTAAACAAAAACACAAATATTGCATGACAAAAAAATCATACTATTCCTACATTCAAGATAACCACAAAAACAACCCTAAGAAATTCTGGCCCTCTGCAATGTCACAACTCAACCCAGTGAATAAAAACAATCCCAATCCATACCCCAATATACCACCTCTTCAAACAGCCACCGAATTCAACAGATACTTCATAGAGTCCATATCCAACCTAAAATTAAACCCAACTTATCACCCCAACTCACGACTTCTACTAATATCCCCAATGCTAACCTCTACAGACCCTACATATTACACACACACAACCAGCCCCTCACTCATAACCAAAAACCAAACCATCCCAGCTTACTTTTCAGACCATCCCTTTATCTCAAGTAAAAAAACTAAACAAAAACTGAAACCTTGCTCAACCTCAGCAGACAACCTCCCACCAGAATACCTAAAGCTTGCCGCAGAGACAATAGCATTCCCTGTTAGCATCTTAATTAATAGATCCAAAGCTGAAACTGAATCACATGCCCCTAACCGATGGAAAGGGAGGCAACTCCACTGGCATCACAAACTTCTGTCCTATTGCAATCTTGTCCTGCCTCTCTAAGATTTTAGAAGAATGTGTGCACCTACAACTTCTCCACCATCTTACACACAACAACCTACTTTCCCACACTTAACATGGCTTTAGACCTGCACATAGTACCTCAACACCCTTATTATCTTCCATGGACTCTATCAACAAAGCCAGTGACACTGGTAAATTAGTATCTGCAGTATTTCTAGATTTGTCAAAAGCATTTGACATGGTATCTCACCCCAAACTCCTTAAAGAACGTTCCAGCTTTGGTCTATCTTCCTCTTTACCTGAGTGCTTTTCTAGCTACCTAGCAGACAGGCAGCAAGTAGTAAAATGGCAGGGATCTATCTCCCCAAATCACATCACCCCCCACACAGGTGTACCTCAAGGATCCATCCTTGGCCCATTACTATTTAATATCTTCTTCAATAATTTGCATACATCCTCCTGTGAAGGCACTCTAGTCCAATATGCAGATGACTCTACTATCATCTGCATATCAGCCACATTAACTCACATACAACACATAACACAACAAGGTTTCTCTTCCATAGAAACACTGCTCTCTGATGATGCACTCTTACTGAACCAACAACAACAACAAAAAAATAAAGCTCCTTCTCTCCACCCACAAACCCCATAACTCCAGCAGAACAAACTTCAAGATCTTTTCAGCCAACAATACTGAAATTGAATTGGTTCAGCATACCAAACTAGTAGGTGTCACAATTGATGATAATCTCAAGTTTGACCTACGCATACGAAACAGTATCAAAAAACCCACCAAAAACTAGGCATGCTATAGAAGAATAAAAACTTCCTCATAGTAGCTACCAAAGTTACCCTGGCCAAAAACTACCTATTGCCGTCACTGTTATATGGCACCCCAATTCTAACTAACTCACAGACCTCCTTAAGAAAAAAAACTAGAAAGCTGCTATAACAAAATTACCAAGTTTGCCATAAAAGCAGCCCCTCTAACTCATTGCTGTAAAGTCCTGCATTCCCTAAGATGGCTTGAACTCTCCCTCTACCTCCAATACATATAACTTACTGTCGTATATAAAATCATCCACAACCCACTAGCTTGTCCTGCTCTTAGCCCATTAATCAACTTTTATATCCCAAATAAACATCTCAGATCTGAAGACAGACATTGCCTCATAAATTGTAAACCTAACAAAACCCCAGGCCTAAGCCTTTACTCCTGCTTTGTATCAAAACTATGGAACTCCCTTCCTTTGACTATCAAAACTGCTACTAATCTGCACTCCTTGAAAACCTCTACAAAAGAATACTTCAACAAAACTTAGATTTGCTCCTGTATACGCCCACGCTGAGGTACCTTTTTTTCTACCTCTACTTTCTCTATCCCAACTACTAACTTACCCTAGCCTCCCTTCCTCTGCACATACTCCCCTGAGGTTACACTCATACCTTTTCCACATCTATTTCTGCTATTCCCTTTATCACATCCACTCTTCTGTACTTGTACTATCCTGTACTTTCACATCTGTTAACATAGTTCATGACCTCTAGAATATTAATAATCTTTATGATAATCATCTATTATGTAAATAATGCTGCGTCTTCGTATTATCAGGCTTTCCATATAATTTATGTTTGGGCACTATGACTTATTATGTCTCTTGAGTTTTTAATCAGGCAAACTAATGTGTAGTTTTTCAAATTTTGTGCTCGAATGTTATGGCTGTATTATGTCTGTTAAGTTCTCATTCTGACAAACTAATGTGTTGTTTTCATATTTATGCTTGAGTGTTATGATTTTATTATGTCTGTCTAATTTTACATTCTGTTAACCTTATATAGCTGGAGATTTTCTCCCCTTTCCCAGTAAACCAATGCCAAATAAATAAATCTGAAGAACAGGGAAACTTTAGAGAAGGTGCATGGTAAGACCTGCGTGATTAAATGAGAGAAAAATGCAAGAAAAATGACATAAATAGGTCCAAAAAAGAAGCATAAATAAACAATTCACCTGTCTAAAATCGTAATGGGCCAGATTTGTGAATAGCTTCACAACATGCTGCTATTTTGCATTCATTAAAATGGCTCCACACTTTGTGTAGAACTGCAAAGCAAAGGAAATCAGAAAATGGAAGAGTATAGTAATTAAAGAATAATTAGCTGAAGTAGATGCTAATTAACCAATACAAAATGATGGAGCCATTCAGAAAGCTATAAAGCAATCATGTACACTTAGGTGAAACCCTTTGCCGTGAACTCTAAAACGTAATAGAATAAAGGCACCATCACACTTAGAAAGAAAGCAATGTTAGGGGCTACTGCTGCTCTTTTGCATGTGTATGTACAACAGGCTCAAATCTATGCTGCTGCTACTGATAGACCTAAGCCAAGGGTGTTCAGATCCCCATTTAACATATAATAGACTGCATGATATTGAAATCGTAGGGTAGATAGGGAAACATTCCTGAAATACTCCTGGAAGTCTGCAACATCTACATCCCCCCACACCAAGGGGAAATTGATGAGAACCAATACCATTTGAAACTAAAATATGTGTAGTATTAAGGCTATTAGCTACTAGTACAGTCTAGAGAACCATAGGGGATATACTAGGGATGTTGGAGGCCTCAGCCTCAAGAATATTGTGTCAATTTCTTAATGATAGGCTAGACAAACATCTATTTTTCCATTTACTCCTGAAGTTTTGGGGGCCATAGACTGCACACATAGAAGTAAAAGCCCCACCTGGTGAATAGGGAAGGACATACATCCGCATGAAGGAGTTTCACTAAATCAACTGCCAGGTTGTCTGTAATACTTGAGGTATCATCCTCAATGTGTGTGTGCTGGCAACTGATGCATTTA
The DNA here is from genome assembly GCF_019279795.1 of Protopterus annectens. Taxonomy (NCBI): domain Eukaryota; kingdom Metazoa; phylum Chordata; order Ceratodontiformes; family Protopteridae; genus Protopterus; species Protopterus annectens. The sequence goes on along the minus strand of NC_056729.1, from coordinate 1,176,220,109 downwards.
TCATAACTCACACACATCTCCCTGCTTTACACAAGGATTGCCAGGGGTGATACCCCACAAAACCACTTAATGGGGAATACAGGTTATGCATTGGAACCATGGCTCTTGATACCCATCAGAAATGCACGCACCCCCACTGAAGAAGGATACTACTATTCCAATGCTCAAACTAGAAACATCATAGGGCATGTGTTTGCAATACTGAAGTCACGGTTCCCGAGTCTAGATACATCAGGATTTGCCCTGCAGTATAACCCAGGCACCTGTGCAGAAATGCTCACAGTCTGTCCCATGCTGCACAATATCATCTTAAGGAAACAGCTGCAACAGGGACAACAAGGGCTAGGACCACACATCCCAGGATCACTGGCAGGGCCAGCACCTCCTGCACATACAGACAAGGATTCTGAGGGAGAGCCTCCAGCTGCAGGGGGAGCCTGTATAAATAGGCATGCACAATATGCACAATATGTTCTTACCCTGGTGAAGATGCAACTCATAGTACACACACTCACCACCAAAGGAATTCACATTACAACCTAAGCACATACAAATAGTAAAACTGATACCAGCCAATGTCCACAACCTTTACTTCCCCATGTAATGGCTGTGTACTTATAGCATCAGCCAGAGACAGCATCAAAGGCATAAATCATACCTGCAGTAATTGCAGGGTAAGTGTAGAACCTGTAGTATAAAAACAAATATGTAAGAAGATAAAAGTAACTCATACCTGCATACTGTTAGTTATAAATGTACTCAAGCAGAACATGTGTGAGGTGTCCAACAATGGCATTAATAGCTTATATGACTGACATGCAATATACAGCTATGCATTTTACTCAATAACCTGCATCAAGCATGTCACTTACCTGATTTGGATGCATGACTTACAATATTAACTGAAATAATCATTCAGAAATGAGCATGTATAAAAACATCCCAAATTTTCTTCTGCAATACATATGTATAAAATCACCACTGTGAGAAAGACTGAATTACCTATCAGGTTATCATTACATTATCATTTACACAGGGTGGGGAGCAGGAGGCCAAGGCGGACAATGAAGCAGTGAGTGTGTGTGCGAGTAAGAAACACAGACATTCATTAAAGTAGAAAACTTCTTATGGCCAATAGCAGGAGGTGTATTGCAATCAACAATAAGATTTACTTAGCTTGCATGTGTTTGAGTCAGTATGAGCAGTTTTTGTGAAATGTATGTGTGTGTTTCTGCATGAGTATAATCAAGCTCTGTGCTAGCACTATGTCCTGCCATGTCATACAGGTGTGAGTGGTGCATAGAGTTGTCAGTTCAGTATCATCACTCCTGACCATAAGAACTACCTTTGCCAGGTGTTGCACTGCCACTTCAACTTTCCCAGATCGAAGTTGGGGTACTACCTGAATGTGAGCGATGTCTGCTGGATGAGTTTTCTTCATCACTATGTCCAGGACCATGGCCCCATGGCCCAACATATCTGGGTGTGGATACCTCAATCACTGATGGAGAAGTGGAAATAGTGTCACTATAGGAGTGGGATCTGCCGCAGCCATGTTGGCTAACACCAGAGGATGTTGCAGCTCTACAGACGGATGGATGCTGACCCTGCCACAGTAGACATTACATCACAGACACTACCTGATCCAGGATGTCACTCATCCTATCCAAGAAGTCACTGACATGGCTGAAGCATTCATGAATGTCAGAATGTGAGTTAGGACTTGTACAATCTTTTCTGAAGCCCTGGTGGGATATGCCTGTTTCTCCATGATGGCCCTATACATACGTCTGGTGCATGTAATGACACACCAGCATCAGGAGGACAGTGGACAGTGGGTCTCCTCCAAGCCCTTCTAGAAACCCTCCTGTGTGGTACCATGCCCTTATGATGGCTACAGGCAAACACGCCAAGGCCTTCGATACTATACCCCACTCTGGAATCATCAATAAACTTACTAAGCTGGGCATAAATCCCTACGTCACTCGATGGGTTGCCAACTGGCTTTCTGACAGAACCCAGACTGTAAAAGTAGCCAACAACAAATCCAGCTCCAGACAAGTGACAAGTGGAGTACCTCAGGGTTCAGTCCTGGGACCACTCTTGTTTGGCATCTACTTCTTGGAAGTACAGGCCAACACTAAGGGACTCTGGCTAACAAAGTTTACAGATGACTGCAAACTGGCAGCCATTACTGAATCCCCAAATTATGTGGATATTCTACAAAAGGACCTTACAGAAACAGATGCCTGGTGCCAGAGTCATGGGCTCAAGCTTAATGCCAAGAAATGTATAGTTATCCCCTTTGGAAAAAAACATGTACCCATGAATTACCACATAGGTGGCAGGACACTAAACATTGAAAGTGTGATGAGAGACTTAGGGACACATGTGGACAGTGGTCTCACTTTCGATAACCGCATCACCACAACAGTCAGGAAATCCTTCTATGTTGCACACCTCATCACTAAGGGCTTTTCATCCAGAAAAAAAGGAGGTCATTGTCCCACTGTACTCATCACTCATTAGACCCATTATAGAGTATAATGCCCCATTTGGTATGTACCTCACAAGACATCTGCAACAGCTGGAAAGCCCACAGAAATATCTCACTAAAAGAATCACAGGCCTAAAGCAGATGCCATATGCTGACCATCTAAAAAAACTCCAGCTATACTCTGTGGCATATCGTCTACTCAGAGACGATCTCTGCTTAACATACAAGGCCATGTCAAACCCTGAACTGTTGGACATGCTCCACTTAAAGAAATCACAATCTCTCAGAGCCACACACTCCAGGGATCTAAACCTTGTCATCACAATGAACAAAATATGCTGGAGGGATAGGTTCCTGACCCAGAGACTCCCCGTACTCTGGAATAGACTGCCCGTACATGTCAAGCAGAGTGCCTCATTGGCCCTCTTCAAAGGAACCTTGATGATTGGATGGGAGATAGGAAATTCACCCCGGGGATCAACAGGGGTCCAAAGAAGTAAATATTGTCAGAAGAAATATCCAGGGAATTGTTATGGCTAGGATTGCATAGGCCCTAGGGCCGATAGCCTAGTACCAACCTATGAACCTATGAATGATGACCTTCTTTTCCTGAATCACTGAATGTTGGCTTGCATGGAACGGATGGTCTGGATGCCATGATCTTATATGACATAAAACAGGAAAAAAACAAAATAGATTTGTTGCACATAGAAATTATTCTCCTCAAATAGAATAAGTAAACCCATTATCAACATAAAACTGTTGAGCACATAATGCTCATTTAGGACTACACACTAGGTAAGGGAGCCCGACCAGAAAAAAAAAAAAAATACATTAGCATTACATCCATTCTGTTAACATTTCTCTAATGAGAACAGCAGCTATGTAATTGACTGCTGGATGGCAATATTGTCAATAAATAGGAAATAATTCAAAGTAGAAATGAAAATCAATTTTCACTGGTCTCTCCAATTGTTTACCGGGAAGGTCTGACTGTCATGAAGGATGCAATGGGACATCTGAGAAGTCTAAAACCTCTCTTACCTACATATGTGCAACTCCCTTGAAGTTGATAATAAGCACAATGCACTTGTCTGCAGTAACTAGTAGAATTCCAAGAGCAAAGGGTAACACAATACTGTGACGTAACCATACCATTCATTGACAAACTTTTAAAGCAGAGCAAGAACTGCTGTACCTGGACTATGCCATCAGTGAATGAAAAAAAAATACATACAGATAAAAAGAAAATTCTATTGTATATTGAAATACATTCCAAATATGAAAATGCAAACAGTTTATGAAGAGGACAAACACACCTCAGGAAAAAATGCAGCAATCTGTAGAAAAATCTCCTCCAAGTAAATATCAGTAATGGTCTGTCTGTATCAAAACAGTCTCCCTCCTTCAAGTTCCCTAGCTGCACCATTACCTTTATATAGTTTAGATTCTGCCCTCTGAGTACTGTGAAGATGCACATGAGGTGTTAAATCATTAGCATTCCTGAATATCAAAATGCTCACTTGGTGTAGAGGAGGTAGACATCATGTAAGTAGCTACGAGATTGCATCCACACATCATAGGACTGCAGGGAGGAGCAATGACAAATCTTAGCTGCTAATGGCTTGCAAGCATCAGTGATTACTCTGAGTACAGTAACAAACAATACTCAACTTTTCTTTCTGATGTGGGTGTGTCATATAGACTAGACTTGAGAAAAAGTGTGGAACCACATTGAGAGCTATGAGAACAACCTTAACAACATTCATATTCTTTTAATAATAGCACACTGTCCATACTCTGATTAAAATTTGTTCTGCAATGCTAACCAGCTTTATTACACATTGAAACAAAGATGCAAAGAAATGCCCATGAGACTGCACTTCTGTTAGTTAGCTGAGAAAAGGGGAAAATGCTCAGAAAATAAAGAAAAAGTTGCAATGTTGCCACCCTTACCTTAACACGTTCAATCAAATGAGAAAGGAAACATTTCTGATATTTCTTATGGTGGATCTGTAATTTGATGTTTCGCTAAGTCGGATCTCAATGGGATGTACATTTTCTGATTCCTATTCTAGTGAGTTATAGACAGAACACAGGTGATCCAGGGTTCAAATCTAGATAACAATTATTTTTACAAAGGGTGCCAAAATGGCATTTCTTACAACACTCTGATTAGGAAAGTAACACTACATACAAATAACTATCATCAGTAGGTTGATTGCAAGAAATGCACCAGTAATGCCTGTATACCTACACTTTTCTAAATATCATATCTCAATGATTTACTTATGAATCTCAGTTGATTGTATCTGTAATTGATTAAGCATGCCAACTATGATAATTAATTAAAGATGCACTTGCATATCTGTGATGGGCACATTAGTTTAGTTAAAATCATCATGACTTCTCACATAGCCCAACTATGCTTTTAGGACAATGTGTGTTATGACTTATTTATTTCTTTATTTTTTTTATTTTACAATTGTTTACCGGGAAGGTCTGACTGGACAGAGCTGTCAGTTTTCAGCAGCTGCCTGGGGAGAAAAGCACCAGAACACTTGCTAACATACTATACATAAAATATTTACATGAGCATTATGGTCTAGACATACAGTTATAAAATATAGCAGATAATAACATATGATTGCATAAGATATTTACATAAGCATAGTGGTTTAGACATACAATTTAAAGTATAGCAGGCAGTAACATATGATTGTTATGTTACATACAAACGTGTATTTGTATGTAACATATCTCAACCTGTATTACTCACCTCATGAACATCTATCCATCAGAAATATAATGCATCTTACATGGGAATGCAGTTCCCAGGATTTCTTAAAGTCACACACATACAGGTCTATTTGAAGTATGAATGCAGTATATCTCTAATTACCAGGATTGCACAGGAGTTTTTCTGTAGCACTGAAAAATAATAACCTGGGTTAAAGTTTATACATTCTTTATTCCCTGTGTTTGATTCCCACCATGTACAACTATTTTTTTATTGTCTGCAAGTCTCAACAAAGTATTTCTCAAGTTATCATATTTAGCCTTCCAAAGACCAAGAATTAGAAGCCAAGCCATTAAGCATCTCAGTGTTGACCACTGGAAAAATGTGAATAGGTTTTGCATCACACAAAGCAATTCACACTGCCATGTTTCACACCTTCATTGATGTTTGATGAAATCTCAGCCACTTTGTCTGGCAATGGATCCCTCTGCTTTCTATCATGAAAATGTAGTTGGTATGGGTGTTCATCTTTGTGCATTGACTGTTAAATGTGAGATTGGAATTTGGTAACAGTTCAGATATAGAGTCATTGCTTGACTTCAGCAGACATGGCTGGTATGGAAGATGGTGCTAAATTTAAAGCACAGAGGTGAGGTGTTGAAGAGTCCAGAATTTTTGTGGCACTCTTCATGAAGACCTACAGCCAGAGGTTGCTGGAGAGGGACTATACTGGGTCTCAGTATAATATTGATGCTTGAAACACCTTAGCCAAAGCTGTCACCAGTGGAACTGGCCTCCCACACACTGGGTAGCAACATTATCACTATTATAGTGACCTGAAACAGAGTAAGAAAGACCTCCTTAGTCAATGTGAGGATGAGTTTAGAACTGCTGATACCCTTCAGTTGTGTAAGCGTACTGACCCATCACCATTCAATGCTATAGAATGAAGTAGACAGTCAGGACTGGCGTTCATTATGCTTTCATGTCTCGTCTTCTTCTCTTCTCCTGCATTATGCAGCTGCTGAAGATGATATTGCAGCAAACAGGGAGACATGCCAGCAGAGGTTAACTCACCACAGAGCGGCATGGGGTACATATGCAT
>NC_056729.1:1176016481-1176160272 GCF_019279795.1 Protopterus annectens | reverse complement strand
TATAACTCAAATAGACACCTACGATCCAGTAACAAAAGTCTGATCAATGCAATCCCATGTAACAACAGCTGTGGTGAATCACTGTTCCCCAACAAAGTCGCTAAAACATGGAACACTTTGCCTCCTGACCTCAGATTACAAAACTGTACTTCCACTTTCAAAAATCTCCTTAAATCATACCTTTACACTAACCATCTTTATAACTGCTATGCACCCCCCAAAGCCTCACCGCAGTGTAAGACGTTATTCCCTTATTCCTTGGGTTTTCACTGCTACTGTTGTCTTTTAATACTCACTGTACATATTGTATGTAATACTAATTGATAAAAGCCTTACTATGCTGTGCTTTAAACTTGCTCATTGTTATTTTCTCCATATTGTATCCACTATGTAAAACATGTTTCTTTATTATTATTGACTTTTATTCACTATCCAAAGTTATATACTGTATGGAGCTTTCAACAAAGGAGTCCGCTGAAAAGGGGCACCAGTTGTCCAGTCAGACTATTCTGGAAAACAAATGTTAAAAAAAAAAATGTTAAATAAATAAATTGGTCACTGTTATAACAATGAAGAAGATCCTATTATAGAATGAGGTGCTTCTGTAGTTAGTACATTATTATTAAGTGTGCATTTTGTTTATTTTTCTATTGTCCTAGGGGAGTGTTTAATTCCATATGGCTGTTTTATTAATAGGTTAATAAAGACAATATGTGTATGCGTGTGTGTGTGTGTGTGTGTGTGTGTGTGTGTGTGTGTGTGTGTGTGTGTGTGTGTGTGTGTGTGTGTGTATGTATATATATATATATATATATATATATATATATATATATATATATATATATATAAATATATATATGTAAGTGCATATAAAGATATGTATGTGTGTGTGTGTGTGTGTGTGTGTGTGTGTGTGTGTGTGTGTGTGTGCGTGCCCTGAATTTGGTCTAAATGCAGATTTGTTGTCATTTGTTTAATTGACCACATTTGGTTTATATATACAGATAGTGGACAGTTGTGTAATAGGTTCACAGGTTCATAGAATGATACTAAGCTATTGGCCTGGAGGCCCTTATAAGCCTAGCCAAGAATTTCACCCATGCTCCCTCAAAGTCAGCACCTGTTTCCCCTATCCAGCAGGGACACAGGTGGGATCCCAGGGGTATATTTTCTGTTTCCCATAAAGTCGTCCAGGTTCCTCTTAAAGAGGGCTAGAGAGGTACTCAGCTTGACATGGAGAGGGAGTCTATTCCACAGATGGGGGAGTCTGTGGGACACAAATCTATCCTACCAACAAGTTCTATTAATGTCACAGACCAGGTTAAGACCTTGTGTGTGGGTTGTTTGAGTGGAGTTTGTCTTACAGATATGCAGCAACTCCATCAAGGCTGGGTCTGAAATGGCCTTGTATGCCAGACATAGGTCACCTCTGAGCAGTCTGTATGAGACTGAGTAGAGGGACAGGGCTTTTAGCCTATCTGTATAGGATAGGTGTTTGAGACCCTGGATTTTTCTGCTCAGGAGAACCTCTGTGGCCTCTCCAACTGCTGCATGTGTTTGGAAAGGTACATGCCGAAGGGGGCATTGTACTTGATAATGGGTCTGACAAGGGCAGAGTACAGGGATGTTATGACCTCATTATTACTGGATGAAATACCCTTATTTATGAGGTGTGCAATGTAGAAAGCCTTCTGTACAATGGAGGCAATGTGTTAGTCAAAAGTCAGGTTGCTATCAACCTGGGTGCCCAAGTCCCTCACAACTGATTGCATGCTTAGCACATTGTTGTTAATGTGATAATTAGTGGGATGACATTTTCCCCAAAGGGGATAACGATGTATTTCTTGGCATTCAGTTTGAGGCCATGCTTCTGGCACCAGTCATTAGTTTGGGTAAGGCCCTCTTGGAGGAGGTTCATAGGTTCATAGGTAGGTACTAGGCTATCAGCCCAAGAGCCTACATAAGCCTAGCCAACAAGGTTCCCTGGCTTATGCTACCCAAGAAAGTTATTTTCCTGCGCCACTGTTGAGCAGAGACACAGAAGTGATCCCCAGGGTGTATTTCCTATTTCCCATCCACTCATCAAGATTTTTTTTGAAGAGTGCTAATGAAAAACTTTGCTTGACATAGATGGGTAGCCTGTTCCAGAGTATGGGAAGCCTCTGGGACAGGAATCTATCCCTCCAGCATGTCCTGTTTATTGTGGTGACAAGGTTTAGGTCCCTAGAGCATGTAGCTCAGAGGTATTGGGATTTCTTTAGGTGTAGCATGTCCAACAGCTCTGGGTTTGACATAGCTTTATATGTTAGGCAGAGATCACCTCAGAGTAGGTGATATGCTACAGAGTAAAGCTGGAGTTTTTTGAGGTGGTCAATGTAGGGCATTTGTTTGAGGGCAGTTATCCTCTTTGTTAGGTACTTCTGTGGCCTTTCCAGCTGTTGCAGATGTCATGTGAGGTACATTCCAAAAGGGGAGTTGTACTCTATAATGGGTCTAATGCATGTCGAGTAGAGGGGAACAATGACCTCTTTTTTCTTAGATGAGAACCCTTTTATGATGAGGTGTGCCACATAGAAGGACTTCCTGACTACTGTGGTGATGTGACTATCACATCAGCGATGTTCACATCACTAAGTCAATTTAAGACAGAGCCCAGCTTGCAGTCATCTGCATACTTGGTCAGCCACAGACCACTGGTTTTGGCTTGCACCTCAGAAAAGTGTGCAATGTAGAAAGCCTTCTGTACAATGGAGGCAATGTGTTGGTCAAAAGTCAGGTTGCTATCAACCTGGGTGCCCAAGTCCCTCACAACTGATTGCATGCTTAGCACATTGTTGTTAATGTGATAATTAGTGGGATGACATTTTGCCCAAAGGGGATAATGATGCATTTCTTGGCATTCAGTTTGAGGCAATGCTTCTGGCACCAGTCATTAGTTTGGGTAAGGCCCTCTTGGAGGAGGTTCATAGGTTCATAGGTTCATAGGTAGGTACTAGGCTATCGGCCCAAGGGCTTATGTAAGCCTAGCCAACAAGGTTCCCTGGCTTACGCCACCAAAGAAAGTTATTTTCCTGTGCCGCTGTTGAGCAGAGACATAGAAGTGATCCCCAGGGTGTATTTCCTATTTCCCATTAATTATCAAGATTTTTCTTGAAGAGTGCTAATGAAGAACTTTGCTTGACATAGATGGGTAGCCTGTTCCAGAGTATGGGAAGTCTCTGGGACAGGAATCCATCCCTCCAGTGTGTCCTGTTTATTGTGGTGACAAGGTTTAGGTCCCAAGAGCATGTAGCTCAGAGGGATTGGGATTTCTTTAGGTGTAGCATGTCCAACTGCTCTGGGTTTGACATAGCTTTATATGTTAGGTAGAGATCACCTCAGAGTAGGCGATATGCTATGGAGTAAAGCTGGAGTTTTTTGAGGTGGTCAGTGTAGGGCATTTGCTTGAGGCCAGTTATCCTCTTTGTTAGGTACTTCTGTGGCTTTTCCAGCTGCTGCAGATGTCTTGTGAGGTACATTCCAAAAGGGGAGTTGTACTCTATAATGGGTCTAATGCGTGTCGAGTAGAGGGGAACAATGACCTATTTTTTCCTGGATGAGAACCCTTTTATGATGAGGTGTGCCACTTAGAAGGACTGCCTGACTACTGTGGCGATGTGACTATCACATCAGCAATGTTCACATCACTAGATCAATTTAAGACAGCGCCCAGCTTGCAGTCATCTGCAAACTTGGTCAACCACAGACCACTGGTTTTGGCTTGCACCTCAGAAAAGTATACCCCAAACAGTAGAGGCCCCAAGGCCGATCCTTGGAGTACACTGCTCATTGCGGGTCTACTACTAGAGGTGGCTTCCTCTACTTGACTAAATGGGTTCTATCAGTGAGCCAGTTAGCTACCCATCTGATAACATACGGGTTAATGCCTAGCTGGGATAGTTTATCTATTATGCCTGAGTGGGGAATAGTGTCAAAGGCTTTGGCTAGGTCAAGGTAGATGGTGTGCACCATCTTCCCCTCATCCATGGCTTTGGTGACTGTTTCAAAGAGTGACAATCTCCAGGTAGGGGAATATTTCCTTTCCCCAGAGATTGTGTGAGCTAGGAGTTTAGTACATATAATTAGCAGGGGGTGGAAGGGGCAAATGCACCTTTATGGTGGATGCAGAGAGGGTTACACCCTGCAAAAAAAATGGTATGTTTTTGTTTCAAAACTGCATGCACTGCGGTTCTTTCTTGGTGCATGCATGATAACGAGTCAATGTTCTGTTTGTCACAATTTTGCAATCATTGTTTCATAGGTCGATGTTTGGGTTAGTCTGCTAATGTCAGTAGACTCATATAGAATGTATATGTGTGTTTGTGTGTGTCTATGGACCCCTGTCTAAATATTGAATGTTCACAACAGTGAGCAAATGTTATAACATCGAACTGGGAATATTGAAAACCTGGGACATTGAAACCTAAACACTGGAAACACAAAACCAGCTATTTTGCAGGGGCATATATAATATATATTAGTATATATATATATATATATATATATATATATATATATATATGCGTGTGTGTGTGTGTGTGTGTGTGTGTGTGTGAGTAAACATCTATATAAGCTCTGAGATCATACTACAGTGAGGAAAGGAGCAAAACCCAAGTCCCCACTGTACAAGGATTCCGCACAGTTAAGGTCTTTCTTCTTCAATGTTTCAGGTTTTGGATGTTCCTGTTTTGATGTTATGACATTCACTGTTGTGAACATTTGATGTTTAGATATTAGGGATGTTTAGGGATATGTATAGGCTCATGGGATCAGAGGGTGTTACTAGGCTAATGGTCCTATTGCCCTTACAAGTCTAGCCAAGTTCAACAGTACAACCCCTGTTCCCAAGAATATCAGGGTATTAAGGGGAACTAAGTCACCAACTACTGCCCCTGTCCAAGAGGGATAAAGGTGACACTCCAGGGGTGAATTTGTGGTTCCCCATCCGATCATCAAAATTACTCTTAAATAGGGTCAGCAGGGGGCTCTGCTTTACCTGAACTGGAAGTTTCTTCCGGAGGACAGGTAACCTCTGCGAGACATAACTGTCTGTCCAGCAAGCCCTGTTTATGTCACATACTAGGCTGAGTTTCCCAGAGTGAGTGCATCTTATACCATTTGATTTATGAATTTGCAGCATTTCCATTATAGCAGGATCTGAGATTGCTTTATATGCAAGGCTGAGATCACCTCTGAGTAGTCGGTAAGATACAGAGTATAGTGACAGTGATTTCAGTCTGTCATTGTATGAGATATGCTGAAGAACCTGAATTTTCTTTGTAAGAAACCGTTGAGGTTTCTCCAGTTGCTGCAGGTGCCCAGCAAGGTACATATCAAAGGTAGCACTGTACTCTATTATTGGCCTGATGATTGAGGAGTACAAGGGGGTTATAATCTCTTTTGTTCTGGATGAAATGCCCTTAGTTATGAGTTGGGCATTGTAGAAAGCCTTTCTTACTATTGTGGAGATGTGGTGGTCAAAGATAAAGTTGCTGTCAATCTGTGTAACAAAATCTCTCACCACTGATTGCATGCTAAGGATGTTGTTATTAATGTGATAATCTGCAGGGATGTCACACTTGTCAAAGATGATGATAATGCACCATTCATTTATCTGTGTAAATCCCTCTTGAATACACATATATATATATATATATATATATATATATATATATATATTGCTATATCTATATATCTAGCTTCCTCTGTGTGTGTGTGTGTGTGTGTGTCACCTCACAGTAAGACGCTGTCTGGTTCGGTTCTCAGCTAGAGCGTCTTCTGCGTGGAGACATGCGTGAATGGGCGTACCTTCATTGAAGGTTGTGCATCAGGGCTGGTAACTCGGCACGTAAAAATCAACTACCTATCATTAGCGGACCGGAGTTCTGCTGTGGCGACCCCTAACCGAGAAAAGCCGAAAGATACAACAACAACAACATATATATATATGTGTGTGTGTGTGTGTGTGTGTGTGTGTGTGTGTGTGTGTGTGTGTGTATGTGTGTGTGTGTGTGTGTGTGTGTGTGTGTGTGTTTGTATGGTCCTTTGTAAATTTGTGGAATGATTCTTTAGTTAACATCTGTTTAATCAACACAATTTGGTCGACTAAACAGATGATCAACAGGCATATGATATCACCAGTCCCCCTGGTAGGGTAATATACCCTTTTCCTAACGAGTTGTACAATCTCAGAGTTAGGACATGGGGGGGGGTGCAGGGGGTGGGTGCTTCCCCCTGCAAAAAGAGATGCTTTCTTTGTTTAGTTTGCTTTTTTAAGTTGTGCATGTGCCAAGATTAATTAGCAGAGCATATGTAGTAGTGCGTTGACATGCATAATGTCAACCAATTTGATTTGACATTATGCATGTTGACCAAAGTAGTGTTTTTTATATATATATATATATATATAGATATACACACATATATATATATATATATATATATATAAATATATATATATATATATATATATATATATATATATACATATATATATATATATATATATAAATATACATGCACACATGGGCCCACTTTGTAATTTCGAAATACTGAAATCTTGAATTTCAGTATTTCAAAACCACTAAGCCGAAAACCCAACCACAACTCACAAACTCGAAAACACACAACCGCGAAATTCAGAATCCCATTCTCACACTACACATACAGTACACACATAAACATACATAAAACTCCCCCCACAATAAAATAAAGTAATGTAAACTACATATAAGCAGGGGGTCAAGCACCCCTGCACCCCCCATGTGGGGTGCTGTGCCCCCCACACCCCTCTACTTATATATTCTAACTCTGAGATCGCACAAATAGTAACACAAACGAAACTCACACACATACATTTTACAGTCCCTCAAACACACACTTACACACACTAAATCCCTAACCAACATACTTACACACACAAACTTACCAAAATTAAACCCAAACATCCATATTCCATACACCCGGAAGCAGAAATTCGAAATGTCTGTACTTTGGTATTTTGAATTTCGCACTTCTGCCAGTTTCGGAAATGTGAGTATTTGGCTTTGTAAGTTCGAAATACTGAAATTCGAAAGTTAAACTACTGGTTTCAGAGTCCAAAATCATATAGAAACAAAATCCACTAAGTAAACATGCCAAGCACTTACAGTATCAAAATTCCATTTATTAGACAAGTCGCAAGTTTGTCGCTTGTTAGTGCTGATTTTATATATTCCTGAGGAAACCACTTTGTGGCGAAAGTTTTAGAACTTGTGACTTGTTGAATAAGTGGAATTTTGGTACTGTAAGTGCTTGGCATGTTTACTTAGTGTTTTTTGTTTCTATACAACTGTGTGTATATAGATAGGTATAGCATTTGATATTTACGTTTGAATCAGATTCCTGGGATTTATAAATAAAAAAAAACTACTGTAACTGTTTTTCTTCCCTTCGTGTTTCAGTTGTCCATTACCAATAGTTTAGTGTCTTAATTATGAGTAATTAAATTCCTAAAACAGAATAGTACAACAAATTAATCTCCATGGTGAGTCTTGTAGCAACTCTCCCTTCAGGTGAATAACACATGTATTTATTTAATTTTTTATCATTTGTTTACTGGGAAAGTCCAACTTGGAATGAAGCCAATTTTCAGTAGAGGCCCAGGGAGAAATGCTCCAGATGCATGTCTTTGAAACGTGGGAGGGGGAAGCCCATATCAACACAGGGAGGGGAGGATATGCAGACTCCACACAGAAGCCACTCTATCTGAGAATCGATCCAGAGAACCTCTTGTTTTGAGGTGACAATGCTACCGCTACACCACTGCATCCAGAAAACTCTTATTTATTTATTCTCTGATGGATGAGGGTCCTTTTTTAACAACTTAATTATGAGAAATAGCTGTGATGTTGCTAATATATGAATGTAACCACAAAAGCAGCTCCTTAATTATGAGACAATTAGTCTAACTACCATTATATTTATTCTATTTTTTTTTTTTTATTTACTTAACCTTTGTTTATCAGGAAGGACTGATTGGGACAGAGTCCATTTTCAGTGGTGGACTGGTAAAAATGCTCCAGATGCATGCCTTTGGAATGTAGGAAGAAACCAGAGCAGAGGAAAATCATGTGAACGCAGGAAGGACATGCAGACTCCACACAGAAGGCACCCCAGCCAAGGATCAAACTGAAGAACCTCTTGCTGTGAGGCGATAATGCTAACTGCTGCACCACTGCACATAGGTTATTTGATTGAATTACTAATAGCCAAAACAGAAAATGGCAGTTAAATGAATACCTTTTATAAACATGGAGTAACAAGATGGAGGTCAGTCCTAAAACGTTTGCTTCTGTTTTATGAATATGCAAGAATGGGTATGGACTTAAAAGAATTTATATCTTTTCTAAGACTTGAAAATAGTCCTGTTTTATTTTATTTATATTTGTTGTCTAGTTTACTAGGATAGATCAATGACCAGTTTGGGCTAATTACCGTCTCAGCCCAGGACAGGCAAAAAGAGCAAGCAATATTAATATATACAGTGATACAAACAGTCGATTATTTAAGCAATACACAATATTTATAAGTATAGGGGAGGGAGGAGGAGAAGGTTAGAAGGATCTTAATTTATAGTTTACTGCAAATACGTATAGTGATAAATGTGATAGAAGGTTTGTATTTCTTATTGCTTATGTGCTATGGACTGGTGTTTAATATTTCTCATATGATTTATCTGGGAAGGTATGCCTTAAGGTGAGATTCATACTTTGAGTGAGTAGTTAGATATTTTAGAAGTGTTGGAAGGGATTCCCATAGGTATGGTTTGTTCTGGGAATATGTCATATTAGGCCAGTGTGATTGTTAAGGTTATAGAATGGGAAGTTTGGAACATGGAGGAAAGTTTCTAGTTGTGTCTCTTTAAATAGAAAGCAGCCAAGTAAAAGATCTACTCCTTGATTAACAGGGAGCCACTTGGCTTTTCTGAGCGTAAGGCAATGATGTTCATGTTTTGGTAATAGACTGATGAATCGGCCTATGTTGTTATTGAGTGACTGTAGACTTTTGGCATTTTATTTTAAAGCTGCATAAATGAGGGGGTAATCTAAAGTTGGAAGAATAGGAATCCTTTCTCGGTAGGTTCTTTAGCATTTGATGAGAAAAAGCTAGCTATTTTTTCTGTCCCAGAAGAGGAAGGAATTGATTTTGGTCTTTTTTTTTAATGGTGATATGAGTCTGAATGCTTGGTGACTAATCTAGCTATTTGCCTAGACATTTGAAGGAGTTTGTTCTTTCTTTTAATTGGTTGATTAGAGAGGGCGTGTATTTTCAATGAAAGTGGGGTTTGGACTGTTTTTTTTTTTTAACCAAAAGCATGGCCTTGGTTTTTGAGATATGTTAAGAGAAATTTGTTGATGGAATTTTATGTGGACAATATGATAAGATCACGTTGTAGCTGCTGCTGTAATGAGGTGAGGGAGGATCCTGAGATGAATAGAACTACGTTATCTGATACAGAATTAGTGGTAGTTTTAACACATCACCTCAAGTTTCTTAATGAAAATAGAAAAAAGACGTAGGGTGACTATGGAGCTTTGTTGGACTCCTTTAAGTAATGGGGATAAGAAATATCCTATTTTTACTCTGAAAAGACTGTTGGAAAACAATTCTTGAAGTGTGGAGGAAGTAACTGGACTACTGCTTAGGTGTGGGATGTGGCTGAGTAGGAGCAAATGATCAACTGAGTTGAAGGGATTAGTGAAATCTATGGATACTGTTGCAGAAATATTACTGTATAATAGTAAGTTTTTCTGTTAATAATCAGAGTAGTCATTTTACTGCAAATAGTTAAGAAAAAAACAGTACATAATATATCAAATGCAACAGATTAGAAAATGCATAAATATGCTACACATATTAAACCATATTTGTTTTGTCAGCTGGTATGTTTGTTGAAACTGTTACACTAGATAAGTATGGGGTTCTAAAAATTGTAGTAAAAAAATGAGAGCAGGAAGAGGAATGTATATTTGTACATTGTTTCCTGCAATATGTACTGCACGATTTTCCTGAATTCAAGTTTTATTCACATCTACAGTATTATTTATACTGAAGAAAAAAAAATACATGTAAGTTTACCATAATGAACATAAAGTTTAACTGGAGGACAAATTTATTGTTTCACATTTATAAAAAGAATGCACAGACTTTGTGTGTACTTCTTCTAAGATGCATCATAAAGAGGCTTTTTTTTATTAGTATAACTACCTGCTAATGGCCACATTATCACATCACCCAGGACGCCAGCTGAAATAATAAAAAAAGACTATTCTGGCAAAATAATTTAAAGTCAAATATGAAATGCAAGTGAAACACATTTTGGGAAATACATGTCAGAAATCTGATAACTCTCAGAATGATTCAAAATACCTACCAAGAACTCCCACCGTAAGTGAATTTCCTGACAGAGACCCTGATTTCCAGAATTTCTGACAGAGCACACGTGGTCAGCATTCAGTGCATACAGTATATACTACTAGGTGAAGAAGAGGATAGGGAACGCAGAGGGGAGTGAAAGGTTAATGGGGTGAAAGGAATTTGCAGCAAACAAGAAAAGGCAGGTAGGAAGACTTCATGGGAAGTGTAACAGAATATAGTATGAATAAAATAAAAACCTATAGAAAGAGAGATAAATGGATTTAGTTAAGCTACCTTATGTTACTTATTGTATATCACTTACAGGAGACCCTGTGATTTGATTTTTTTTGAGTTAGGTATAGAAGGCTTATTCGGAAGGAAATGATCATGGACAGAATTAATATAAAACTAAGGATGCTGCTGCTGAAAGGGATATAACGAAGCTATAATTTAAGTCAGGTTGTCTAGAACAATAGACAATACAAAATAGTTATAGCTGGAGTTGATTAGTTTGATAAAAGTGGAGGGTTGAAGAAATGAGTGGAATGGTTTCAGAGAAGAGTATACATTAGGGAGAGAATGTAGTTGCAGAATATTTAGAATTGGAATGATGACCGGAGTCAAGGAATTAGTTTAACAGGGCAGGTAAAACCAAGTATGTACTTATGAATACTGAACAAGTGGTGTTGGTAAAGAAAGAGAATGTTGTTGTTGATATTGGGAATGGCAAACAGGAAGTAGATAGCTCCATGGACAGATGGGAGCATTTATAGTTAATCTTTCGTACTTTCATCCATAGTCCTGAGAAATGCCGGAGCTTGTCCAACATACTCCTATAGTACATGCCAAATAAAACCTTATGTTCTGGTGATAAACATCTATTAAGTGCAACCAGATCCAACAACTCAGCATGTGATTCTCTCTTCTCTTGCCTTGACTGAAAAATATGTAACATGCCACTCCATTTAAGACTCATCACTAATCTTAAAAAAATAGCAAATGAAGCAACGTTTGATGGACACCTTGTTGTACTCCTGGATAAATACATATCTGCTCATTAATATTTTTTCTTACTTTATTTATCAATATAGTATCACCTCTTAATATTATCACTCTAGCTCACTGTTGTCTTTCCTCCTTTATTCTCTTTGTCTCTCCACTCAACCTAAACCTTCACCACTTTCTTTCCCCAGTCTACGTGCTCTTCGTTCCTGAACCTTACCGGCCCTCCCACTAATATCTACCATTAATACTCTCTACTATGATAACGTTTTAGTGTAACAGCTTTCTTGATTGCCTTGTTGCAATTTGTTTTGTCTTAATTTCTGTCTCGTATTGCAAGAAATGTATACTTTTTATACCTCATGACAGCAAACATTATCTAATCTCTAGATTTACCTAACTAAATCTACACTTTTTGTATCATGATAAAAGTACACTGTGAAATATTTACTATATAGTGCTTTTCTCCTCAGGTCTCCACTGAAAAGGTGCTATTCTGTTAAACAAATTTAAATAAATAAAAATAAATAAATAAATAAATAACTAAATAAATAAATAAATGAGAGGAGTGACACAGCACGGGGGTAACTGGGGAATGGGGACAAAGTCTGTGATAGTAACACGCAATAGGACTGAACCATGTCACAGTTTAAGACCCGGATTACCATGGCAGTGACAACAGGTGAATAATTTTGTTGTTTGAGGAAGAACAAGAAAATAAAATATATTTGTTTGGAAAACTCTGGAAAATAAAGAAGGTAGGAGAATAACTAAAGAAGTACAGAAAGTAAGGTGCAGTGAGTGCTTGTCAACTGGCCAGGATTATAGTGAAGAATGTCGTATAGTTGTAGCTGTCTGATTACAGCTTATCAGATAGAAGGAATTAGTTTAAAATGGAAGGACAGCAGAGAGACAGAGAGAGAGAAGGGAGGTAGCAAAACTGGAAGGACTGAAGCAGCAAGAGTGGTGAGGAGCCTGTATAAGGGGAATGGTATCTGTAGCAGTAAGTTCCAACATTATATTTGAGTAGGAGGGAGACAGAGGTACTGATGGAGTGCTGTTATGAGTCGGGGTTGGAGCAGTGAGGAGAGACAGTAAAAAGAAAATAGGCTAGCTGCAGCAGAATAGAAGTACTTCATTAAGAGGTGAAAATGAAAACTTAGCTAAGAAACAGTTGAATCACTAGTGCCAGGTCATTGTACTGTTAGAGAGCAAATGTAAATCTCTCTGCAAGGGAGCATGGTTGCAAGGGTACATCAAGAATGTATAACCTGTGCCTGCTGCACTTAAAGGACTGCACTGCTCTTTCAGTATTCACATTGTCCTGATGTGGGGGGTGACCTGCCTAGAATGTCACAGGGAGTCTAACAGATCCTAGTTGTGGTGAAAACTTGCTGGAAGGATGAGTAAGTTAATTTGCTGCCCTTTTGATATTGACATATTTTTTTCTGTGGCTTGCTGGAAGTTCAGGCAAGGCAGACAGAGTCCAGGAGATATCTGTTGTGGTGAAAGCTTCCAGGAAGGATAGAATCTATGTCAAAATAAATGAATTTCTGGTTAAATGAAGGATTAACATTTAAAGAACTAGTACTTTATGAACTAGAGTTACCTCTAGTGTGACTTAAAGGCCATTTTTGAGTTTCCAGAAGTTTAGCTTATTTTTACTCTCACAAATTAGTTAGAATATTTTATACTACTTAGTATGTTGTTTGATATCTTGAGGCATACACTATAGCACAAATTTATAGGACTGAGGTGTTACTGGTATAATACCAGATTCAAAACAAAAACACCTCTTTGATGTAGTTAAGCACAGCCTGTCCACCAGGCAGAAACTCCTTCCCCACTTTACTAATGCTGCCATGTCCCCACATACATATGAGGATAGGGAGGATTTTAGTGGTGTAACAGTACTAGCATGCCTGTTCAGTTCTGAACCAAAGGCATATTGCAGCTTTCAATAAGAATGGCACCTTGTCCTAAAGTGTTATGCTGCACTCTTATTACATAGAGTCATTCCAACATTTTCAGTGCAAATGACATTATATTTGTATTTATTCAATGTATAATCCAGTACTGGCCAGTGAAATAGGAAAATTGTCAAATAAAGTTGTGGACACTTACAGGCAAGTTCCAAAGACAAAGGAAGGCATACAGATATCCCTACAAATTCCATCATGTGCTCTAGCCATATTATTTACCCTGGTTACACATTCTGATTGTGAGAAGTATGCTTATATGTATTACAGATGAAAACATACACATAAGTGACTTTGCATACACTGCATAAAATAATGGGTATGATGAGGTATCATTTCTGGAAAATGACATATATGTAAATATACATATATAGATATAGGCAAGAACACTATACCCTTATATATACTACAGTAGATACAGTTCTCAGTACAATCTTCATTTACATTTTTATGTAGCTGCTACTACACACGACAAGCTCATACAAAGATCTCTAGTAAGACAAATATACTATCTCCATATATATATATATATATATATATATATATATATATATATATATATATATATATTTGTGGAGTTTGCCTTCAGAATTATAGTGATTCGTGTTTCCACTGTGAGGGAACTCTTTCCCCTTGTAGCTTGTAGTCCAGAGGCATCCCATATGGGACAGAATATATAACATACCTTTCTTCACATGTTAGCTCTGAAAAGAGGTACCCCACATGGGACAGGATACATAGCATGTCTTTCTACTCAGGCATGCTCTGTCCGGAGGCACCCCAAACATGACAGGGTACATAGTGTGCTTTTCTATACAGGTTTGCTCTGTCAAGAGGCACCATAGCATGCCTTTCTGTATAGGCTTGCTCTGTCAAGAGGCATCCCAAATGGGATGGGATACACGGCATAACTTTCTACACAGGTCTGCACTACCAACTGCTTTTTAGTCCATTAAATACTGCAGGAGATACACTAATTCTTTTTTGAATCAGGACCAATGAATTGAAATACCAGTGAAGGCTTGACTACTTTCTCATTTGCATGTAATTTATATTGAAATACACTGACCATCTCTTAGAATAGCAGCCATATTAATTTCATTTACAAGCTCAGGGCATGAGGCAACACTCTTTCAGAGCAGTAACTGTTTTCAAATCTGGTCTTAACCCTTCTTGTTTTTCTTAAAGACATATAGCAAAAGGAAATAAGCTACATCTAACAATGTGGGTGGCATTCCTTACAAATATCTATACTGCTTTACTTAATTAGTCTTTCTTAACCAGGTGATTGGTCAGGTCCTGGGACCCTTTTCAGCAATGCATCTGGTGTTGAATGCAGCCACACTACAATGACTAATTGTGCTGATTAACATATGAATATACAAAAGTAGCATTATACAATCTTACATTCAACAACTGCACACTAAGCCAACTAGCATCCATTATTATATTCAGAGTACTACAAGTAATGGTAAAGCTTGATGTAGCAATATAAAAAAGTGAGGAACAGAACATCAGAGAGAAGGTGAGCAGAGAGTAAAGCAAAGTTCCAGGAACAGAACATATGTTGGTCTAGAGACAAGGTGAGAAAAGAGAGTGGTAGTTTATCTTGTTTGCCTGAAGCAAGTACACTTGTTTACTTACTTTATTTAACATTTGTTTACCAGAAAGGTTTGAATTGGAACAAAGCCAATTTCCAGTGGAGGCCTGGGGAGAAATGCTCCAGATACATGTCTTTGTAATGTGGGTGGAAACCGAAGTACCCAGAGAAAGCCCACACAAATGCAGGGAGAACATGTATACTCCACAAAGAAGGCACTCCATCTGAGAATCAAACTGGAGAACCTCTTGCTTTGAGGCAACAGTGCTACCGCTGCACCATTGTGCCGTCCAAGGAGTGAGATGAGATTTTAGATGTTTTTTTGAATTTTCATACTCTGCTGAACAGTGGCTGGAAGATGTTTCTAGTTGGCTGGCACTATCTTACTGATGGACTTTTCACCTAAGGATGTCTTAAAATAGGGCTTATGAAAATTGAAATTATCATCAGTGCAATAATAGAGGTTATAAAGAGATAATTTGACATTAAGTGTATTTGCTAATGCTGGATAGTACCTACTGTAGATTAAACTAATAAAGAAAGTTGACAGGAGTACTGTTGCACATGGAGTGACTAGAAGCCATTTGAATTGAACTGATTGAAAGGCCCTTTACTAAGATGGCCACTGTCTCATTTTGCTTGACCAGTGTAGATTATACTGCATATACCAGGTATTTAGTCTCAGGAAATGACAGAAAACCTGTTTTAATTGCATCTTTTCATTAATTGCTTTGTTATGGCTATAAAGTGATTGTTCTCAGTTATACAGACCTATAAATTGACCTTAGGGTGGGAGAAAAAGCATGGAAAGAATTGCAAAAATATAAAACACTTCAGTATCTTGAAAACTTGCAAATACTTCTCAATCATACTGGAAAGCAAATAATTGAAGACAAACAAACAATACTATAATAACTTTCAATACAATACTAAATACAACCCTAAAAAAACATTGGACATCCTTTAAAGAAATTTTACATTCCAGCCAAAAATTCAACCCAAACCTCTCTCTCCCAACAACTCACCTCTCAAAACTGCAAAACAGTTCAGATCTTATTTTATAGATAGTATAGCATCTCTAACCAAGGATTCCTCAACATCTAATCCCCTGCCCAACAGTCACATATTACCACAGCCACTTTCACCTTCAAACCTGTGCCCACATACTATATAAAACTACCCTTAAACAAACTTAAACTATGCTCTTCTTAAGCTGATGACCTTCCAAGTGAGTACCTAAAAATAGCAGCCAATATAGCATTGCTTATCCTGTCTCAATACTTATATATAGGTCAATCCAGGAATCCCATGTTCCCTCTCTCTGGTAAAAGTCATACATTATCCCTCTGCACAAAGAAGGAAATTCAACACATGAATAACTTTAGACCAGCAGCAATCTTATCGCCCCTCGCCAAAATACTTGAAAAATGTATTGAGAAACATTTGCTAGACTATCTCCAGCAGGAAGAACTCCTGTCTGCTACACAACATGGTTTCTATCCTTCCCACAGTATTACCACCGTCCCTCTGACCTATGTAGATACTGTGAAAAAAACTACAGATAATGGGAAACTAGTGTCTTCCTTATTTCTAGATTTGTCTAAAGCCTTTGAAACAATTTGTCACAGCAAACTTCTTCTTCAGATGTCCTCATTAGGTCTCTCTCAATCCACCCTTCTATGGTTCAAAAGCTACCTGTCCAATAGGTATCAGTCAGGAAAATATGGCACTCTATGGTCTCTCCTTACATACCAGTCACAACCGGTGTACCATAATGCTCTGTCTTAGGTCTTCTCCTCTTAAACATTTTCATCAACACTCTCTACACTTCCACACAACAGGTCATCCTAATGTAATACATAGATGCTTATATTCTCATTTGCACATTTGACAATGTGGTACACCTCCAAAAAATTACTCAGGAAGCTTTAGCAGCCACTGCAACATGACTTCGTAACTCACAGCTCATGCTCAACCCAAAAAAGACCAAACTACTACTCTTTTTCCTAAATCCCCTCTCATGAAAAAACTAAATTTAAAGTCCTCTCACTTGATAATACAACCATTAAATGTACTTCTCATAATAAACTATTAGGAGTGATAGTGAATGATAATCTTACATTTGGCCTGTGTATACAAAATTGCGTAAGAAAAATTCATCAACAACTAGTGATTCTTTACAGAGCCAAAAAGTTGCTCACCGATGCAACTAAAACTACACTTTCCACTACTTATCTCATCTCAACTCTTTTTTTATGGTGCTCCCATCCTTACTAAGTTACAGGCTTCACAAAAACTGAAACTTGAATAATACTATAACAAAGTTGCTAAATTTGCAGCATGTACTCCTTTCAGAACCCACCACTGTATAGCACTGAAAAGCCTAAATTGTTTAGGACTGCCACATCAACTAACATATACACAACTTCTTACCATCTATAAAATTATCCAGCACCCATCTTCCTGTCCAGCATTAAAAAACATTCAACACAACTATGTTCCCAGTCCGTCACTGCGATCCAGTGACCAAAAACTCCTGTCTGTCTAACTAACAAACCTGCTGGGCATTGTCTTGAAAGTTTTCGAAGCTAAAATCTTGCTTTGTTCTTGCTCAAAACCAGGATAACCTATACCCCTAAATATGAACAAGTACCTTTTCATTCCTTATACTTCCTTTCTCTCCCTTCTTCACTTACGTCCTTACTGCTATCTAATTCTCTTCTGATTTTCACTCTAAATATACCTGTTTTTCCTTCACTTCATATTGCAGTTCCTGTTTGCATTACACTAACTTACCCTTCTCTATAAACTGTCTAAAATTTCTCAAAATATTAAATGATTGTCATATACCTTGTATCGATTCTTAAGCAATGTTTTAATATCTAATTTGTTATAATTATTTAAACTGCATATGTTTTTGTTTTATTTTTGAAGATTGTAAAATTATTGTTCTTAAAATGTTTTCTAATAATTTGGAGCTTTTCTCTCCAGGCCTCTGCTGAAAATGGGCTTCTACCAAGTCAGACTTTGTCAGTAATCAAATGTCAATTAATTAATTAATTAATTAATTAATTAATTAATAACTTTGGCTTTCAGAAAAGATGTACATACCGAAGGGAGCATTATATTCCATGATTGGTCTAATGAGGTCCAAATACAACAGACCAATACATCCTTGGACCTAGATGCCATGCATTTGCTTGAAAGTTGTGCAACATTAAAAAGACTTCCTTACTACAGTAGATACACAATGGTCAAAGGCCAAGTCACAGTCTAGAGGAATTTGGGAACACATATACAGTAGATAGTGACTTGGTCTTTGACCATCATGTATCTACTGCAGTAAAGAAGTCTTTTTAAGTTGTTATTTCATGGTTAGGGTCAGTGTTATGTAAGAGGATCAATGTTGTGTGTTTGCATGAGAGTATGTGCATTATAGGATTATGGCTGAAGTTAAGTTAGGGGTAGATGTAGTTTTGGTAGTATGTTTGTTGGTGCATGTTTGTGTGTCTGAGATTGTCCTGTGTGGTGGTACTGTTATGGGAAGGTTTTCTTTAAGGTAAGGTTTAGGGTTAGTGTTGGGGCAGTGCAGGGTTAGCACATATTACTAAGGTGTTGCAGGGGCATATCTGTTAATGACATCACAGATGAAACAGACAACAAGGTGCACTATGCATCATTGGATGATACCATCAAAGTAATAGGCAGGCTTCAAGATCCATGGCTCTGTAAGCTGGATATGTTGTCCACTTTTCACTTGCTCCTTTTTTTGGGCTGAGGACTGGGCCCTTTTAGGGACTGATTGTGATGGTGCTTATTATTTTGATAAAGGGATGCATGGGCTATTCAGTAGCCTGCAATGGTGCTGGAAACAACCGGCTCCTGACAGGCTGCAGTTCTTTACTTAGATGATTTCCTAATAGTGGCTGAAGGCTCAGCTGGTGAGAAAGAAGGTCTACAAGCCTTTTCGTCTTTGTGTGAAGAACTAAAGGATATCCTTAGTGGCAGCTTTAGTGTTTCTGGGGCTGGAGTTAGATGAAGTGGCTTCCATTTTTAATTGCCTCCTGATAAGCTCATGCACTTGAAGAAAGGCTTCAGTGATTTTAAGAGCAAGAAAAAGGACCTGGTGAAGGAAGCCATGGAACTTTTAGGCCTACTTAATTTTGCTTGCAGGGCAGTTGCCTTGTGCAGGGTGTTCATTAGATCTTTTGCTAACATGTTAAGGGGAGACAAGCAGAAACATCACTGGGCTAGACTAACCACCTATGTCAAGGAAGACGTGTTTGGCAAGTATATCTGGCTGGCTTTAATGGTGTGATTTTGTGGCAAGAGGGATGTTTTTTTCACCTTGCTTTCCATTTGTTTCTTTTGCCATGGAAGGTGGTAGCCTTGGCCGGCTTCTGGGTCCCTAGAAAATAAGGATATTAACTATTTTTTTGCCAATCTGGGTGGCACTGGTTATTTGTGTAAATCATTTTTCACTCAGACAAGTGAAGTTTCTTGTTCACTGTAAGAAGTCATCAAAGTCTATCTGGGTACACTCTAAGAAGTCATCAAAGTTTATCTGGGTACAATCGGTTTTAAGGATATTAGATTTGCACAGCTTAAAAGATTAATTTAGCATTTAAAGGCAAGCATATTCCAGGAAAACTTAGCATTTTAGTGGATACACTTTCTCATTTGTAGGTGCCATTATTTCATCTATTGAATCCAGTTGCTTGAATAGAACCTATGGTCATCCCCTCCTAGGTATGGTTGACTGAAGAATGATTGCACAGCTCATATTCATATGGACTGATAGCACATATGGGGCTACTTTACAGGATTTTCAGTTTTTGTGCAGGACTTCCCCCTCCAGAGGTCACCATATGGTTCCCCTCACTAGTGGATCATTTTGTGTCACCTAGGTGCCATAAGAGAGAGGAAGTTATGACTATTTGCATCCACATGGTTGCTGTCAGTGTTAAATCCAAGGTTCTGGGCATGCCAAAGTTTACAAAATTTTGGTTCATCGGTAGGATCCTAAAAGAATAAGACAAAGTTTGGCTCACAGTTCAGAGATGGCAAGAGGTCTGTAGGATAAAAGTTTTTGTAAGCAGTCATGTTAGGGTTGCATTAGACTTCAGAGTGCTATAGCTGAGAAACTGTTTTTTGCAACTCTTTTTTTGTTGCTGGTAACAGGGTGGCTTTAGGGTTAGGGAATTGCGTTTTACTCTATCTTGGCAAGACATACCTTTCACAAGTCAGTTTTTATATGAGTTTGTAGGTCTAAAATTGACCAAGGGAGTGAGAGTCAGGAAGTTTGGTTGTTAGGGTACTCTCTTCCACTTTTATTTATCAGTTCATTTGATTTGTACCCTTTGGAACATTTTGCATTTTGCCTCTCCACAAGATTTAGTTTTTAAATTGCCCTCTGGGTAGCATGTGACACCTAAGGACTTAAACAAGTGTTTGTGGAAGACATTGGTGAAAAAGAATGCGCCCTTGGTTCAGTATTCATCACATTCCTTCAGCATAGACATGCCATTTGATATGGCAAATTAGGACAAATCAGTGCAGGTTATAAAGAGGGAGGGCATTGGTCCTCTGTTTCTTTTTTTTTAATTACATGCATTAATACCTTTGTGCTTCTTAATGCATGTAATTAAAAAAAAAGAAACAGAGGACCAATGCCCTCCCTCTTTATAACCTGCACTGATATTTAATTACATGCATTAATACCTTTGTGCATCTACTGCGGTGGTGGTGCTGCGGTAGCGTTGTCACCTCATAGGAGGATGTTGTCCCATTTGATTCTCAGCTAGAGCGTCTTCTGTGTGGAGGCATATGTGAATGGTGCGTGCCTTCATTGAAGGTTGTGCGTCAGGGCTGGTAACCCGGTACGTAAAAATCGACTACCAATCATTAGCGGACTGGAGTTCCACTGTGGCGACCCCTAACCGAGAAAAGCCAAAAGAAACAAACAGTACCTTTGTGCTTCTGTTAACATGTGTGAGGATAGCCATTGCAAGTAACTCTTTCATCATATGTCAATTAGTGCTATTCAGCATTGGGACTTTTACAGATTGAGATCTTATTTGGTTTGCTCCTGATGGAGTTCACTTGCCTTAGTTTGTTTTAGACTTGCTCAATGTGAATTTAGCTTTATTTGTTCAGTCAAAATTTCACCCAATGTTTCATGACAATTAAAAAAAAAAATACATGTAATAATTTATACACAGATGGAAAGAGAGTTATTCATTTGAGTTGATCTAATGATGTTTGTAATTGTGTATTTTTTGGGCTTTCATTTTGTACGTAGTCTGTTGTAAAACAATTGTTGAAGTAATGTTATGCATGTTTGCCAAACTGTCTGCTGATTTTATGAGATACGTCTAAGAACTGGGGGGGGGGTTCCCTTTACTTCCCTCCAATTTCCTGGGCCAGTCAGTGGCTGTTTGATGGGGAACAAGTGGTACAGGACACTGCTCAACACTCAGAGGGCTAGCGCCTAGGGGCACCACTATGGATGGGCATGTCAGGGTAGTGGTAGTGGACACTATCTGGCCTGATGCCATCTCGTGAGATGGATACCTGGTGTCAAAATCATGGCCTCGAGCTGAATGCCAAAAAGTGCGTAGTCATCCCCTTCGGAAAAAACAAAGTACCCGCAAACTACCACATAGGTGGTAGTCCACTAAATACATAAAAAGTAATAAGGGATCTGGGGACCCAAGTAAATAATAATCTCTCCTTTGATAATCATATTGCCAAGGTGGTTAGAAAATCATTCTATGTGGCCCACCTAATCTCAAAAGGGTTCACATCCAGATCAAAGGAGGTTATTGTGCCTCTCTACTCATCACTTATTAGACCCATTATAGAATACAACGCCCCATTTGGGATATACCTTACTAGACAGCTGCAACAGCTGGAAAGACCACAGAAGTACCTCACCAAGAGGATTACTGGTCTTAAACAGATGACCTATGCAGCCCGACTAAAGAAACCCCAGCAGTACTCGGTTGCATACCGCTTACTCAGAGGTGATCTCTGCCTGACATACATGGCCATGTCCAACCCAGAATTGATGGATATGCTCCACCTAACAAAGCCCCAATCCCTGAGAGCCACACACTCTAGGGATATAAACCTTACCACAACGTTAAATAGGACGTGCTGTAGGGATAGATTCCTGACCCAGAGGCTCCCCATGCTTTGGAACAAAATTCCAATATACATCAGGCAGAGCCCCTCACTAGCACTCTTCAAGAGAAACCTTGATGGGTGGATGGGAAACAGAAAATTTACCCCGGGGATCACTGCAGTGGCTCTGCTGGATAGAGGTGCAGGGAACTAATGGCTCTGCTGGTCAGCGTCACAGGGAACTAATCTAAGGGGGTGGTGAAAGCCAACACACTCTGGCTAGGCTTGTAAATTCCCTTGGGCAGATAGCCTAGTACTTACCTATGAATCTATTTGACTATTGCTAGCACTTGAACATGGCATTTGTGTGTAGTGTTGTACAGTTCACTGCTCAATGCTTAGAGGGCTGGAACCTATGGATGCCAGTACAGATTAGAATGTCAGGGGAGTGGTAGTAGATGCTACCGGACCTGTTGCTATCTGATCATGGTATTTGAATATGGCTGATACTTGAACAAGATATTTGCGAGCAAGTTGTTAACTGGTTATGTGTTTAATAAAGCTTTGTTCGCAATGCTAACAAGTGAATGTGCATTTTCTTGGCACAGGGCGCTGACAAAATACAGCTAGAAAAAATGGACCAGTAGCACAGTGTAGTTAGAATCCTGCATTTATCAGTTTAGAAGCCAGTACCATAAGCTTGCCCATTTGTTCAGTAGGGATGCATTTCAGCAATGGAAATTGATATTGCAGTATTGCTTAAATATATCTGCTTAGTAGGTCTGTATGTGAGTAACTGCTGCTAGGAGCTTGTATAAAATGTTTTTTATGATCCTAAAATCCTAAAGCCTGCTATTATTTTTGGTCTTTAAGTCTGATTTTTTTATGGTCCACAGCGTCATGTTGAGGAAGGACATTTGCAACAGTTTTTAAGGGCCAGTGCTGTGCTTTGATTTATATATATATATATATATATATATATATATATATATATATATATATATATATATATAAACATCTTTATTAAATTATTACTCAAAACGTAGGCACACATACATTAATAGAAAAGAAAACAAACCATATTATCATTTTTTTCATTTACGTACATTATACATTACATATATGTTTTTTTGGTACTTACATATTATCGCAACCACATTCCAAACAGCTGGATAATACGTAACTGCCGATAGCAGCTTAGCAACTGTATAATCGAAATATTGACAATTCGCTGTAGTTTTAGGCTTTCTCTCCACTTCTTGACTAGCAGGTTGAGTTCTGTTAAATAAGGAGCCAAATCATTTGAAGTGTGTGTGTGGTGTGGGGGGGTGGGGTCACAGGGCAGTCTTTCACCCTGTGCTGTATTGCAGGAAAACTCTCCCAAACCCATGCGTGTACTCCAAAAGTAACCGCTCCTTCAGTAAGAATGAATGAACCAGACTGCAGTCTTTAATATGTTGCCCTATAGAAAGTGCAACGGATTTTGGTCTGATTTCACAACTTGTACAAGTGTACCTGTGCTCTGTTCAAATGTTCTTCGTTGGACTTTCTTCAGAAGTAATTGTGGGGGGTCATTTTCACTTTTTAGTGTATCTTATTTATGAGCGAAGAGCTGACCGTTCTGTTCAGCACACTCTTGTTGGCTGGCACTCTGCTGAAGTCAGCGAATTACCCTTCTGAAGGACAACTTATTTCATTAACAATTAACAATATGGAAAAACAGTGCATTCTGTTACAAAATACCTCACGTTACTAATACATTGGTGCATAATTTGCGAAAGAAGGAGAAACCAAAATGTTGGCGCAACTAAGTATTAACAACAAAACCGCTGCAAATGTTCCCCCAGGCTGGCCCCAGCATAGCCAGTCACCATTGCCTGGTAATTCTTTCACAATGCCAAATATTACCCAGTCAGACATAAACTACCCTGAATTGCTATCGGCAGTTACGTATTATCCAGCTGTTTGAATGTGGTTGCGATAATATGCAAGTACCGTTTTTTCTTTACAATAACTCTCATTTAGTCCAATATTAAATAAATTGTTCAATTCCTGCCTTCTCTCAAACCTCACCCCTCCTCCTCCTGAACATTATTTTGCATGTATTGTTCCCATATATTCTATTTTCTTCTATGTAATTTGCTCCTTGCCCTTTCTAAAGATCCAGTTTTAATGTTCAGAGGATTTGAGTTATGCTGGCATTGCACACTGTTAAAAATACTTAATAACAATGCTAAGGAAAGTGGTTCAGCAACCTAATCTTGTGACAATAACTTTTTGTGAAACCTTCTCTGGCAGTCGAGCACCACTTTGTAATTATTTTCGCAGAGAAGCCTCGATATAGTGGGAGTCATTTCTCTACAGAGCAACATTAGATCATTTAAATAGTGGAATGCATGGGGATCTGATAACCACTGGTTAATAAACAAAAGAGGAAGTATGAAAAAACTAAGTCTAGCTGATTAATTATGCACTCATTTGCCTGAGGATTATTCTGTGCTCTGTTTAAGAATTCTCTATTGAGAATGAACCGCTGTGTACTATAGCTTGCAATCTGAATGCAACCTTATGCATTGCATGTAAATGTGGATTTTATTTTATATTCCCCCTTTTGTTTTATGTGATATGTTTGCTATCTCTGTATATTGTATGTGTATTATGTGTGTGTGTACATATATATATATATATATATATATATATATATATATATATATATATATATATATATATATATATATATATATATATGCCATTTAGAGTTTTTCTCCCTGGTTGTCTCGTGAAAAAGACCTCTCTTGCCTAGTTGGACTTTCCTTGTAATCAAATGCAATAAGCAAATACATTTTGAAAGAAAGCAATCGAGAGTTTAGCAGTTGGCTTTTTGTTTTGTACAGTGGTAAGGCATGTATTTAAGAGGGTCAGTTAATAAAGTGGACTCATGCTGTGTGGCTCTAGCCAGGACTGAGTATGATTATTATCCAGTAATGAAAAGCCTACCTCTGCTGTGTCATACCCATAATGTAAACTGTTATGCATTAATCTATAAACTACTTAACTGTGGGTATTTTACTTCATTGTGTCACAAAAGACATCTGCTGTGATTAATTTATTTTGCAGTTTCTCATACATGATAATGGAGAATGCCTACAAACAAAAGCGCATAAATTATAATTTACAGGCAAGGAAGACACTGTGAAATAAAGGCATGCATGCGGTGACATAACGAGAAGGTGGACAGCAAAAAACAAATATTTGGAAAACTGCAAAGCCAAATACAGGAGAGAGGCATTCATAAACATAAACATGAAATTCAAAAAGGTGACAGAGAGAGGTATGACACAATGGCATTGCACTGAATAAGCTGCATACAGTTAAGATGTCAGACATTTCAAGCAATACAGGAACTGGTTAAGGAAAAGGAAAAAAATGAAATACAATCATTAGTTGGGTTAAGAACTGCAAAGACATTAGAATCAGGAAAAAAGGGCTTGTCTCCTCCATGCTTTTTGAATCAAGTGTTTTGAAGGCTTTATTTTTGATCATTGCATTCTGATAATTGAGTAGTGACAATAAGCACTGAAGTTTGCCATTTTCAGAAAAGACCAATAGAAATTATACCTCCTAAAATCTACAGTTAATACAGATATGCATATATAAAACAAAAGATAGCTGGCCCTGTGGCACAGATGGTAAGTGTTTCTGTATGACATTAGCAACCAGGTGTCAGATAATAATCTGTACATTGGATGTCTGATTAAGAATATCAAACCTGAGTGGCAATTAGCAAACTTTATGATTTCTGAGGAGGGGTATGCTGTAAGTCAGTGCAGTGATGAGACTTGAAGAAGGGCAGCAGAATCACCAGGCCACGTTTAACTCTTTTTAACTATCGGTAGGGATGGAAACATAAAACAGCATGCCTGCTGCCCCTGTTTCATGCACACAATCATACTAGTGATGTACAAAGCAAAATCAGCTTCAAAAACTGGAAATTATGCCAATAATAGTCCTGCCTGTCTTTCTCCCTCACTTCAGATGCTGAAAACCTGTGGTAACTAGAATCAGTGCAGCAATATAATTTCTTATTGGAGATAACACACACAGCAAAACCTCCACTGTACCCGGTAGGGAAATGTTATGGGAAAATGAATGGAGTGCAGGTGTTACGTTGCCTAGGAACAGGGAAAAGGTATAGGTTGGCTAGGGCCAAGTAAAATATCCAGACAATACACAGTACAACTCTGAGTGATACTGCATTACCATTGATCCCAGGGTTGTGAATGAGGCTTTACAAATTAATGTTGGGTCAACATAGAATGGATCATTCTTAAATCATGGGCGTGCCTGTGAATACTGCTGCAATCATTGCTGAATTGTTTGCCAAAATGCCTATGATTATTTACCAGTAAGTATGTGAGTGTGTGTGACAGAGAGAGGGAAAGGTTGGTTTGCTTTTTATTTGTTTTATTTTGTATTGGTTTATTGCCTTTTTATATTTTGAGTGCTGTGATTTGTTTTCTTTACCTTGTGTTTTGCTTGTGTTCTGCTTTTAACTGCATATTAAAACTTCAAAAGACACCACAGCTCTGTTTCTTGTGAGTCAGGCAGAAATTTTTCCCCACCCTGTTACTGTAGTGTTCTTAAATACCGCTGTCTTTCTAGCTGCCTGCCTCTTATGTTAATTTCACCATATATCTCATTTCCTCTCTGCTTTCACTGGCTTGTGTGAGTAAGCACAAAATTATCATTTTGTGAAGTCAAGCCCCTTCAACTATTTAAATGTATTGGCCATTCTACTGTATTCCATAGTACTGGAATACAAAAGTGATCACTCCCTTTCAATCTATCTTGCTGTTTAACTTTTTAGACAGGTAAAACTTAAGTTACCTACTTTCACATCTAACTTCTCTAGTGCACACTGCAGTGTTTAGGATAAACCATTTTTTTTCATCTTAACTTTAAGCATCCCTGTGACTAGCACTTGCTCTAATACCTGCTGGGAAGCACTAGGAAGGCTTAAACTGATACTAGTACTCAACTCTCCTTATTAATAAGGAGAAATTAATCATAGGCAGTAAGCCTATAATTGCAAAGTACCTTGCTAAGGTAAGGGAAAACAGCTCCTGTACTTAAAAAAAAAAAAAAAAGCACCAAACTAGGCATGTCCAAGGATCAGCTTCCATTAACTTCCCCTGTCCACCTGGTGAATCTGGGCATACTGGGGCAATGCAACAATTGCCTCATGTACACAGACAACCCTCTCCTCCTACCACCCAATACTACAACCTGTGAGAGATGCACTTAGATAACCAAACTGGAAGCAACGCTCTCTCCACCCAAGATTGTGTAAGACTGTCAAGAGAAGAAGGTTAACACCCGCACTACACCTCAAGCAGCACATAGCCCTTCTAAACTCACACCACCAACGCCCACACATAGCAACACTAAATCCACATATGCATAGGCCCTTAACAGTAACCTGCCTGAGCAACAAGGACCTCCGAACCTGAAACTCAAACAAACACCAATCACAACCAAAGTATCACATAGCTCACAACACCAGTGTGCCACCCAGCAACAACCCCTAAGGCAAGACAACGTATGTAACACTTTAGTCATAGGTGACTCTATAGTCAGGCACATTGATGTCCCACTCACCAGGCTGAACAAGGAGAAAATTACAGTGAGCTGCCTGTCAGGTGCCAGGATCTGCCACATAACTCATGCACTCAAGTCACTCCACAACAAGTACAAATATGACTCTGTCATTGTCCATGTTGGAGTGAATGACTTGAGATGTACCTCCCTGGACTACATGAAAAGAGACATGGAAGAGCTCATGGATCATGTGGCCCAGGCAGGTATGACCCTAACCCTGAGTAGCATCCTACCTTTGCCCAGAATTATACCAAAATATAAGGACAAAATGATTGACTTCAACAATTGGCTAAGCTTCTGGTGTCATTCAAAGGGGATCCAGTATCTGTCTGCCTGGGACGACATGATCGACAGACCATGATGCTTTGCCAGAGATGGTCTGCACCTGTTGCCCCTGGGATTCACTTACTGGCTATGGCTCTTGCCACCCCTAAAGTGCCTTTTTTAGGCAAAGTTCAAAGGACAAACCCACCACCATAATAGGTACAAACATGCAAAATCTGAAGGTAATACTACTCAATGCTAGAAGTCTAAACCTCAAAATGCACACTCTCGAGGCACTCCTAAAAATGGAGAACATCGATATCTATGCAGTAACTGAGACCTGGTTCAAGGCTCCAGAGAGCACCCCTGCAATACCAGGCTACAACTGTTACCACACTTTTTGGCTACCAAACCAGGATCAAAACACTAAAGGTGGAGGAGTGTCCATATTCACCAAGGATATTCACACCACTAGGTTAGTTGTCCAACACAATACGTCTGAAATTCTCCAGGTGCAACTAACACTAGGTAAGACTGCAATCCAAATTGTAGCCTGCTACAGATCCCCCACCATGCCCCAAGATTCTCACTGCACCTTTCTAAACATATTGGAAAATATTAATATACAACCAAACACCCTAATACTGGGTGATTTCAACTACCCTGCCATTAACTGAGTAAACTACTCGTGCACCAACACCTTTGCCCAACGGTTCTTGGAATTCATAAATTCCAATGCCCTGGATCAGCTAATCCATAGTCCCACCAGGAGCTCCAATATCCTAGACCTGGTCATTACCAACATGGGAAATCGATGCTCCACACCTATGGTCACCCCCTCGTTGGTCAGGTCAGACCATAAGCTAATCACCCTTAACATCCACATCCCACCCCCACCCCTCCAGTAAGGAAACCTCCATAAAAAACTTCTCCAAGGCCAACTTCATGCTACTCAAGTCAGAAGTTACAAACTTCATGACACCCATGCAGATGGGAACTGAAAGTTCGACTGCTGAGTCCTACACTAAGGCACTGTATGAGCACATCCACTCATGCATGAATCGTGCCATCCCAAATATAATCAAGATGTTCTCCTCCAAAAAAAGGAAGCCAGTCTGGTGGTCCCCTGCCATAAACAAACTTTACAGCAAAAGGAAAAAAACTGTTGCAGAAAAGAGGAAAATCCCAGGATGCAAAAAACTCCCTTACCAGCCTCAGTAAGAAGCTGAGATCCCTTATAAAATCCTTCAAAGCTAGTTACGAAAAATAAAATTGCCAAACATTCCAAAGACAACCACAAGGCATTCTATAACTATGTCAAGAATCTAAATGGCAGTGCTCAGATCTGCTCTGAGCTGCAACAGAATGGCATTAAATATACTGATCCCAAGGATATTGCCAATATCCTGGCAGATCGATTCAGTGCCAACTTCACCCCCCTCTCACCCTCTAAATGGCTCATCTCAATAGTGAAAGATTGCCAAATTCTGGTAATAATGGCCACACAGGTAAAAAACACATTCTCCAAAGCTAAGAATACAGCATCCATGGGACCAGATGACATCCCGGACTGTGAACTACAAAATGAACTGGCACCTCACCTAAGTGTCATGTTTAATCATGCCCTCACCTCAGGCTTCATGCCCACTGAGTGGCGCACAGCTACAGTTATCCCACTCCACAAGGGGGGATCCACCTTGGATCCCAGGAACTACCGCCCCATCAGTTTGACGAGCCTGATCTGCAAGGCCATGGAACGTATTATCATGGAACTTATAAACAAAGACACTGGCAACCTTAAAACACTAGACCACACCCAGTTTGGGTTTGTGAAGGACTGATCTTGTCTCCTGAACCTTATTGACTTCTTCGAATCAGTCTCCAGAGCCGTGGACAAGGGTAAGGCAGTCCACACAGCCTATCTGGACCTCGCCAAAGCCTTTGACACCATCCTCCACTCTGGAATCATAGATAAACTTACTAAGCTGGGCATTAATCCCTACATCACTCAATGGGTTGCAAACTGGCTTACTGACAGAACCCACACTGTAAAAGTAGCTGACTCCAAATTTAGCTCCAGACAAGTGACAAGTGGCGTACCTCAGGGTTCATTCCAGGGACCTCGCTTGTTTGGCATCTACTTCTCTGAAGTACAGGCCAATACTAAGGGACTCTGGCTAACAAAGTTTGCAGATGACTGCAAACTGGGAGCCATTTTTGAATCCCCAAATGATGTGGATACTCTACAAAAGGGCCTTACAGAAACAGATGCTTGGTGCCAGAGCCATGGGCTCAAGCTCAATGCCAAGAAATGTATAGTTATCCCTTTTGGGAAAAAAAAGGGACCCATGAATTATTACATAGGTGGCAGTACACCAAACACCAAAAGTCTGATAAGAGACTTAGGAACACAGGTGGACAGTGGTCTCACCTTCAATAACCACATCGCCACAACAGTCAGAAAATCCTTCTATGTGGCACACCTCATCACTAAGGGCTTTTCATCCAGAAAAAATTAGGTCATTGTCCCACTGTACTCATCCCTCATTAGACCCATTATAGAATACAAAGCCCCATTTGGTATACACCTCTCAAGACATCTGCAATAACTGGAAAGGCCGCAGAAATACCTCACTAAAAGAATCACAGGCCTAAAGCAGATGCCCTATGCTGACCGCCTTAAAAAACTCCAGCTATACTCTGTCGCATATCGTCTACTCTGAGGCGATCTCTGCTTAACATACAAGGCCATGTCAAACCCAGAGCTGTTGGACATGCTACACTTAAAGAAATCCCAATCCCTCAGAGCCACACGCTCCAGGGATCTAAATCTTGTCATCACAATAAACAAAACATGCTGGAGGGATAGGTTCCTGACTCAGAGACTCCCCAGACTCTGGAATAGACTGCCCATATATGTTAAGCAGAGCGCCTCTTTGGCCCTCTTCAAAAGGAACCTTGATGATTGAATGGGAGAATGGATATTCACCCTGGGGATCACATCAGTCGCCCTGCTAGACAGGGGTCCAGGGAAGTAAATAGTGTGGGAAGAAATAGCTAGGGAATTGTTATGGCTTGGCTTGTATAGGGCCTAGGGCCGATAACCTAGTACCAACCTATGAACCTATGAAACTATGAGAGAGACAGAACTTATGAACATACCCATTTTCACTGCACTAGACCTTTAAGGAAAGCAACAAGTATATATTCATTACACTACTAGAAAGGAATTTCATCTCAACACCCTAATGTAAAAGAAGTTACACGTCTGCACTCTGTACTGCCTGTTTTAAAGGTTAAGATACCTGGCAGTAAGATTGTGCCTGTTAGAAACAGTTCAGCTTATATTTAATAGCCTGTCTCATAAGTATGAAGGATATTAGTGTGTCTGTGTCTATCTGTGAGTGCATTGGAAGGAATTCTATATCTTAAAATTTTTCTTTTACATAAATGTTCATTGATAGTTACTATACTTGCAGTCCAGGAGACCCAAATTCCCAATTGTCTAGAACCACTTTCTGGTTAAATGACTTGCTAAAGGCCACATAATAGGCAAATGAAGGTGGAAAATGACAAACCCTTTACATTTGGCACAGGCTCATTAACCAGAGCTTCAGTCCTCTGTACTAACTGCTACACCTGGATTTTACTTTTGTTTACACAGGGGGCACATGCATGGTTGACAGTTGATGGTTAAACTTGGGAAAGATCCTGGTAGAAGCATGCCAACATACATCATTTACATGTTTGTCCAAACTAATGAACCTAGTTTCTGTCTTGGTTTGGAGCATGCTAAGATGTCAGGAGGTTCAGGCAAAGGAGTAATGGAGCATCTGCAAGCTAATTTACCTCTTTTGATGGCATAAATTTCCATGATTAGCATGCAACAGCACTTATACGTAGGCAGAGCAGGAAGTATTTGAGGAAAGGTGAAGGAGGGGGCATGAAAGGCGTAATTTAGAAATACACATTTAACTGTCCTTAGACTAACACTGGGAAAATCATGTTCTTGTCCATTTCTACTATAGCAATGTAATCTCCAGAAGGACTTACGGCACAGTTCCAGAATTCAGACACAGTATTTACCCATGAAGGAAGAAACTGTGACCTATGATTAGCAAGCTCTGTACTCCTCATATACTGAAATTCTGAAACCTTAGGATATGATGGAATAGATGAAAACTATGTGAGCTAGTGTGCCAGTGATAAGATAAACTGGCGATATCTTTCCAAAAAGAAATTCTTGCCTGCAAACTAAATAATTGTGATTTGTCATCACAAGTTAAGGCTAGAGAGGCAACTACTAAAAAGGGTACGTTTGCCTGTAATAATTGCAGACAATGTAGATTTATAAGCAACACATCTTTTGTCACTTTAAAGCACATAAAAAGAACTTTTTGGGCATGAAAGTATTTTAATTGTCATAGTGATCATGTCGTATATCTAGCCTCCTGTGTGACCTGCGAATGCTACTATGTAGGCAAAACTGTTAGAGTTTTGAAACGCAGGATATACGAACACGTCCTGGCAATAAAGAATAAGGACAAAAATAATGCTCTAGCAAGACATGCGTTAACATGCAGAGAATTTAAAAAGTTTTAATTTTTCATCTTAGATTATACAGACAAAGGCATATTTGTGGGAGATGTTAACAACAGATTGGAACAGAAGGAAGCCCTTTGGCAATTATTATTGGGGGCTGATCAATTACCAGGTCTCAATGAAGTTATCAACATAAAATGTTTTTTGATATACAAATGATTCTCACATGTATACAATTTGAGACGTTATTGACTAGTAATTTAATATGGTTTTTTGGTGGACACAATACATTTGTGTTCACAATTTTCCATGTTATGATTTATTAGATGTTCCACTAGAATAGTTTCTTCCTTAGATATATCTGTTATGTTTAATTATCTGACGTATTGGTTGCTAGTTTCAGGTTTTTATAACTATGCACGATTTATGTGTAAGATGTCTGGATAGTGAAATTTGGATAGGTTGAAAATGAGTTTTCAACAAATATAGTTTCATATTATATTATATATGTTCATAATTTACATTTTCCACTGGTAATTTGATACTTCAAATGAATTGTTTTATTAAATTATACATTTTTTTCTACGTTTTTTTAGTTAGGTTATTTAGTCATTGAATACAATATACATTGTTATATAGCTCTAGTGTAGTAAGTAATAGTCTTTTACATCATCATATTATATTGTAAATATATGTATGTAAGGTATAGTTTTTATACATAACTTTTTTATATATTAATTTTTATTTTCTTGTGTACTAACGTTAAGAAAATTTATTGGTATGATATTAATTTCCAAGATATTTAAAAGTAATTTAATGTAATAATCATTCATATGGAAGTGTTTTGACATCATTTCCTGTACAATTTATTTAAAAGACAAGAGTTTGGGAGGACACGTGTTAAAATAAAGTGGAAGAAAGCGCTAATTTTAAATTGCCTTTATTGTGGCACTACACGCATTGAGCTATTTTGTGCTTGTTTTATCTTAGTTTGCGGTTTAGTTCGTGTTTTTATCTTTTGTTAAACTAAATAAATGACCTACACCAGGATTATTTAGATTTTTGTTATATTGCTGTGACTATATATCTACACACTTAAGATACACTTGCCTTACTTACCTGTTTCTCCATTACATTTCTGAAATATTCCTGTTCCATCTTTTTGTCAGTTTCACTCCTGTACAATTGCTACTTTTACCAAGAGCTGCCTTAAAAATATTGCTGTATTGTGTTTGTCCTTCATTGGAAAGAATGTAATAATTTCTTTATCCCCTCTCCTTTACCTCCACAGGATCCCTGGCCAATGGCTCTACACCTGCACCATATCAGGCCATTTTTCTACA
The DNA here is from genome assembly GCF_019279795.1 of Protopterus annectens. Classification (NCBI taxonomy): domain Eukaryota; kingdom Metazoa; phylum Chordata; order Ceratodontiformes; family Protopteridae; genus Protopterus; species Protopterus annectens. The sequence goes on along the minus strand of NC_056729.1, from coordinate 1,176,126,322 downwards.
GGGACAAGAGATGGACAGCTCTAAACTAACCAAGAACCACACAAACCATTCATTCCTGTCTGAGAAGCCATATTGGTCCATCTGTCTTGCTAGCTGTGAGAGTTTGGTAGTAGGGAACAGGCCAGCTGCAGCTTCTGGGGAGCAACTTCCTCTCCTCCCCTGGGCTCCTCATGGGGTCACAATAGATGCCAGATCAGGAAGAAGAGATACACATGCTCCCATACACAACTTCTGTTCCCCCAGTTCAGCAGTGAATCCCTTGTTTGATGGACAGCATGCCAACATGGCCTCTACAGGTGGGCATCCAGCAATCACTCGTGTCAACAGTCATGCGTGTCAAGCAACATCCTTCCCTCAAGGATAATTAAAGTGTCATTGGCTGCACAAAATCATGTTCACCCACCTAATCCCTCAGATGGGGAAAGAATGCCATCATGGTTTTAACAGCTATTTTTATAAATGGGCTTACTTAATCCTGCTTGCACACTTGCAACATGCCTGTTCAATGGTGACTCAAATCACCTATCTTGAGGGAAACAAAGTAGTTAATCTCATACTGTCCAAGAACTCTATGCTCCAGACCAGAAGTGTATCCCTCACTGGTAAGATCAGACCATAAACTAATCTCACTGGATATTCACATCCCGACCCCACCCCATGCCCAGAAAACCACAGTGAAAAACTTCTCTAAAGCAAATTTCACACTCCTCAAAACCAAGGTGGAATCCTTCAAAGCCCCCGGGCCTGTGGATAATACGGCCCAGACTGCAAAATCCTTTATAAACGCATTCTACGAACACCTTCAGGAATGCATGGATCATGCAATCCCAAATAAAACCAAGACCCAATCCTCCAAAGGCAGATGTCCTGTCTGGTGGCCCCAGCCCTAAACAAACTATACAATAGAAGGAGGAAGCTACTACATGATAGAGTAAAATCCCAAAAAGGGAAGGCATCTCTGATCAGTATTAGCAAAAAACTACGGGCACTCATAAAATCGTCTAAGGCCAGCTTCGAGAGAAAAATTGCACAGGACACTAAGGATAATCACAAGGCTTTCTTTAGTTATGTTAGGAACCTGGGTGAGAATTCCCAGATATGCTCAGAATTAGTCTAAAATGACAAAAAATACACTGAACCCACAGACATTGCCAACATCCTAGCTGATAGGTTCAGCGCAAACTTCTCCCCCCCCCCTCGCCACCAAAAGGGCTAATATCTATCCCAGCAGAGTGCTGCCCCTCTGACATCTCAGATGCTCAGGTAAGAGCTGCCCTCTCCAAAGCAAGAAACACAGCATCAATGGGACCAGATGGTGTCCCGGGCTGCGTCCTACATGAACTCCAAGAAGAGCTAAACCCAAACCTAAAACTACTGTTCAATCTCAGCCTTACTACAGGATATGTACCCAAAGAGTGGCGTACAGCAACAGTGGTCCCTCTCCACAAAGGTGGTGCCTCAACGGATCCTGGAAACTATCGCCCCATAAGTCTCACTAGCTTGGACTGCAAAGCTATGGAAAGGATCATCATGGACCTTATAAATAAAGATATTGGGGACCTGCAGACACTGGATCCTACCCAGTTCGGCTTTGTTAAGGGCAGATCTTGTCTCTTGAACCTGGTCGATTTCTTTGAAACAGTCATCAAGGCCATTGACAAGGGGAAGGTGGTCCACACAGCCTACCTGGACCTCACAAAAGCCTTTGATACAATACCCCACTCGGGCATTATAGATAAGCTCACCAGCTTAAATATAAACCCCTATGTCACTAGATGGGTTGCAAACTGGCTCAAGGACAGAACCCACATGGTTAGAATAGCTGGAGCCATGTCAGACTCTAAACCAGTTACAAGTGGTGTCCCACAAGGCTCAGTCCTGGGACCTCTCTTGCTCGGTATATATTTCTCGGAGGTACAGGCCAACATGGAAGGACTGTGGCTGACCAAGTTCGCAGATGACTGCAAACTGGGTGCCATAGTAGACTCTCCAGCCGACACAAGCATCCTCCAAAAGGGCCTCATAGAAACAGACAACTGGTGCCAGAGCCATGGCCTCAAGCTAAACGCCAAAAAGTGTATAGTCATCTCCTTTGGCAAAAACAAAGTGCCCACGAATTACCACATAGGTGGTAATCCATTAAGTACAGAAGAAGTAATTAGGGACCTGGGGACCCAAGTTGATAGCAATCTCTCATTTGACAACCACGTGGCCAAAGTGGTTAGAAAAACATTTTATATAGCCCACCTAATCATGAAGGGATTCACATCTAGATCAGGGGAGGTCATCGTGCCTCTTTACTCATCCCTCATCAGGCCCATAATTGAGTACAATGCCCCTTTTGGGATGTACCTTACCAGACACCTGCAGCAACTGGAAAGACCCCAAAAGTACCTCACCAAGAGGATCAAGGGGCTCAAACAGATGCCGTATGCTGCCCGGTTAAAGAAACTCCAGCTCTACTCAGTAGCATACCGCCTGCTCAGAGACGATCTGTGCCTGATGTATAAAGCCATGTCCAACCCGGAATTAATGGACATGCTGCACCTCAGAAAATCCAAATCCCATCGAGCTACTCGCTCGAGGGACTTGAACCTCAGCACTGAAATAAATAGGACATGCTGGAGGGACAGATTCATAACCCAGTGGCTCCCTTCACTCTGGAATAAAATCCCAGTCCAGGTTAGGCAGAGTCCCTCATTGACTCTCTTCAAGAGGAATCTTGATGAGTGGATGGAAAATCGTAGGTTTACCCCGGGTATCACTTCTGTGTCACTGTTAGACATAGGCACAGTATACTAACCTTGAAAAAGGGCATAGCAAAATTAATTTAATATGGGTGGCGAAAGCCATACACACTCTGGCTAGGCTTATAAATGCCCTAGGGCAGATAGCCTAGTATGAACCTATGAACCTATAAACCTATGAACTTCAGGTAACTTGACATTCTATACATTCTGATTTTGTCATTACAGATTTGCACACAGGGTCATTGCATTCATAGCCATTATATATGTAGTGATTCACAAGCTTTGTGTAACTGGTGTTCGTATGCAATCTTGACATTGGTACATTTCTTAAAATAGAATTGTCTCAATGTCAGATCACCTACAAACAGACCTACCGCACAGTTACTGAGATTGTGTATCACTCACAGATAGGATGTTCTACCATTGCATCTTCAGTAATGCTGAATGCAAGCATGCAGACAGTTGCCTGATGTATGTACCATTAACAGATGATTATATTTCACTGGTAAGTGTGTGCACCAACAGTACTTACAACACAGGGCTAAGGCAAGCAATTGCAATTTATTACAGTAAATCTAGCTATCTGTAGTACAAAACTGTTTGCCATTATATGCATTCCTTTATAATGATTGATTACATTCCTGATATGTTTATGAGGAGAAAATGTAGCAGATCACCACTGTAAATGAATTATATGTTAATGAGACAGCAGTCAGACAATGTCCTCCTCACTCTTTGGATGTAAGTATGATGAGCACACCAAATGACACTCTGTATGAGTGTGACCAACCTTATGACCAGTACAATCTAGGCTGCAGGTTTGTTAGGTGATTAAACTGAGTGTCACTGTATTAAAACACTATGGCACAGAGGGATGGAACCTAGACTATGACTCAGCCACCCACGTTTAGTTAGTCAGTTGAGGGACTGGTATAATGGTTAAGGTGCTTACCTTACAGAAGCAAGGCACACGGTTTGATTCTTATATTTAGAAGGGAAATTTGCTAGGCTTATAATGATCCATAAGGACAGCTAGCCTAGGACTTACGTATGAACCTATCCCAGGAGGAGCTTGTTGGATGTGAACAGAACAGCAGTTATCAGTTCACTTCCAGCATAGGAAGAGATTGTGTGGGTCTCAGGGGGCATACATCATATTATGAGAATCACTTATGGAAACTGAGTAACCTAGTAGGGGGTGTAAATTTATAGGTAGCAAGACTGTCAGTAGGGTAGCAAGCAACATTAGTGGACAGTGGCCCCACATTGTGGCCAATGCACTTCACACTCTGAAGCAATTGTTGTAATAGGGTTAGATGCACGAAACATATTTATATGCTGCAAACATTGTTTTCTCAACTATGCTGAAGTCTACACAATCTAGTTGTAAACATTGCTTGTATTTACATTTGTTGCCAATTACTGAACTGTGTCCTGTGATTCATTATGAGGGATATAAATGCTTATATTTTGTCTCTCATAATCATACTGTTCCTCTGCTCCCCAATCTTTGCAACTCATTAATATGAGTGTCAGTTTGTTTTGCATCTCAGCTGGAAAATTAAGAAGTGTGGTTACTAAATTGGTTATGATGTTAAAGGAGTCATTTCAGTGTGCGATAAAGTGGATAACAGCAAAAAATATCTGATACATATCAAACACAAACTGAATATACTAAATAGTGTGGTTGGCAAACTAAATGCCATAGGAAAGGTTGTGTACAACTTGTAAGTGGATCAAAAAATGTTTCTTGATTTTGCGATACAAAAGAAAAGTCAGTCTGAAATCCATATGATTGCTAAGGGCTTACAAACTGATAAAGAGAAAATATGTTAAGAATTGCAAACCTGACTTTGAGTTACTAAACACCCCACTAAATGTGGACACTACCAAAATGCAAAATTAAATTTTTGTACACTTGTTAGGCATTGCAGAATGGCACTGCAGAAATAAAGTGTTGAAACCATCTCTGGTTTGGTTCATAGTTTGGTAAAGAGGCATATATTTGTATTAATGGAGCTAACAGGTTTCAAAGAGGCCTGCCCTGGGATTCTTTAACAATTGTGTAGGCACCATACTAAGCCTACATGGTGTAAGTGAGTTTGAGGGATTAGCAGCAGATCTAATCCAATATACATGATGCTCATTGCACCTACATGTTTGCAAGCACCTTTTTGTGATCAGCAGTAATATTTGCAGGTACGGAAAGGTATTTGCAAGCAGAAGTACGGAATGTAACCAAAGCGGTTTGCATATAGGCAAAACTCAGATACTAGCATGTGCTGTAGCCCAGAAATATTCAGGGCAAGTACATTGAAAGACTACAGAAAGAGGGTAACTGAAATGGGGAACTGTACACAAGTAAATGTTTTATACTGCATATTTAAGTAATATGTAAAGGGAAATGTGTAAAGTGTACTCATATACCAAAGGCAAATGTGCTGAAGTGTCAAAGGACCTGAGCATTTCTAATGTAAATCCTGCAACACTGATGTAATGATAATTAATGTCAATAACAATACCAGAGTTATACACATAAATAAACACGGACATGCTAACAAAGGATGTGATAGGATATAATGCTTCAGTGTAACAATGGGGAGTGAAAATGGCATATACATGTTAATAAAATGCTATGATGGGATAACAGTTACAAGGACAGAAGATACATTATGGGATGAATGCAATAGACTGCAGTTTTTGCATATGAGATGTATATCCAGGGAATTTATATATGCAAGCTGACACCGCTTCTGTATTCTCTGTCTCAGCACGTATACACAGGAACAAATGGAGCTTTCAACTGTAATAGTTATATCAGAAATTAACATGTTTTTGCCAAGAAATTTCAGTGTCATCCATAGCAAAGGGGTTTATCACATACAAGCATATTACAAACAAATGTTGTATAGTCATTGTAAATGCTAGATGATAATCTCATAACACACAAAATATATAAGTGACAAATGACAACACAGATCAGATGACGTGTCATGATTTCAAGTTTTTCATTGCTGATATACTAACATATCAGATGTCATTTTGCTGGGCATGCCCACATGGAATTACAAGGAAAAGTAACATTACAGCAATTTAAGAGCAGCAACACACAAGAAAGGGTTGTAACAGAGGACCAGTCACAGTTTCGGATGGTCTGGCAGCATGTCATACAGTAGGAAATGTTTATGGAATCCCTCATCTGCCATTAAGTACACATCACTTTCCCCTATACAAATATTGTAAAGATCTTTGTTCAGTCTATGACAATCTTATTGGAAGCATTACTTTAGACAGTTGAGGACATAGCATGGCCTAAAAAAGCCAGGTTTTTTTAAGTAATGCATAGAAAATTGTATTCAGTAGAATACAGACAGTATGCCAAGCTACACCCTTCTTTTGCAAAAAAGTTTTTATGAAAGGTGGGATTAGGGATGGTGGAGTCATCTAGAAGTTTAGAATGTTTATCCAGAATAGAAGTTGATTAAGCACATGCTCAAGTAACTGTAAACACCCCCATTCATACACACACATATGCAAACAATTCCTCCACATTGAACACCAAATCCCCTACCTATGTAGTTACACAGTATATAAAGCATTGTATTAATCACAAGCCCAACAGGAAAGGTTTGCCTTTTAAGGAGAGAGAGTGCACTTTTGCCATGATGACCACATCAGTATATTTCAGATATTATGTTTCCGTTAAAAAGTGAGATAAGGGAGCTGTCTGAAGAGTTAAATGTAGTCTTCTCAGAGGAAGTGAATGCATAAAACATTACACACACACACACACACACACACACACACACACACACACACACACACACACACACACACACACACACACACACACACACACACACGTTTCCTATGTTGGCATTGAACCTCCTATCTATTGAGTTACATAATCTAGAGGGCATTGCATTAGTCACAAGCACCACAGAAGAATTCTGATTCTTAAGGGCCGAGAGTACACTTTTGTCAGGATGATCCCATCAGTGTGTGTTTCGTAGAGGATGTTTCAATAAAACGTGGGATAAGAAATATGTTTGCACATTTAAATACATAAACACAAACACACACGTTTTCCATGTTGGGCATACAGGATGCTTCAGTAATAAGTGGGATAAGAGAGCTGTGTGAACAGTTAAATCTATTTTTCATAAGGGAAGCAGATAGAACACCAACTGTTGTACACAGTCTCACATAATCACACACACATTTCCCTTGTTGGGCACTGAATCAGAAGAAGTCTGGCTCTTAAGGGTAGAGACTGGACATTTGTGAGGAAGACCTCATCAGTGTGTTTCACAGAGGATGTTTCAGTAAAAATTAGAATAAGGGAGCTGTGTGAAGTGTATTCTTCTCAGGATAGGTGGATACAGCACCAAGGATTACACACATTTTTTCATGTTCAGCATCAAGCCTCCTACTTATCCAGTTACACAATTTAGAGAGCACTGTATTAGTTGCAAGTGCCATAGGAGAAGTTTGACTCTAGAGGAACACTGTATTAGATACAAGTGCCAAGAAGAAGTCTGACTCTTAAGGGTAGCGACTGGACGTTTGTGAGGAAGACCTCATCAGTGTCTTTCATAGAGGATGTTTCACTAAAAATTGGAATAAGGGAGCTCTATGAAGTGTATTCTTCTCAGGATAGGTGGATACAGCACCAAGGATTACACACATTTTTTCATGCTCAGCATCAAGCCTCCTACTTATCTAGTTACACAATTTAGAGAGCACTGTATTAGTTGCAAGTGCCATAGTAGAAGTTTGACCTAGAGGAACACTGTATTAGATACAAGTGCCAAGAAGAAGTCTGACTCTTAAGGGTAGAACATGCACTTATGTCAGGATGACCTCATTAACTTGTTTCTTAGAAGATGCTTCAGTAATAAGTTGTATAAGGGAGCTGTGTGAAGAGTTAAATATAGTCTTCTCACGGGAAGTAAATACAGCACCAAGAGTTACACACAGGCACACATATGCAAGTTTCATGTTGGGCTTTGAACCTCCTACCTACCTAATTATACAATCTAGAGAGCACTATATTAGTCACAAGTGCCACAGGAGAAGTATGACTCCATTAAGAGCAGATAGTGCAGTTTTGTCAGGATGACTTAATCAGTGTGCTTCACAGAGAATGTTTCAGAAAAAAGTGGGATACAGGAGCTGTGAAGAGTTAAAATGTATTCTATTGAGGAGAAGTGAATACCGCATCAAGTGTTATGCACAATCTCTTCTACACAGACACAAATTTCCATGTTGAGCTTTAAACGTCTTACCTATCTAGTTACATAATTGAGAGAGCACTGTATTAGTTACAATACAGGAGAATACTAATGTTACCAATGTGAAATAGGACATTTGAATTGTTTTGAAATCTACTGTTTGGAAGAGACAGTACTGTGTTTCACAGGTTGTGCAACAAATGCATATGCACAGGACAGTGTAACATCACTTTGACTGTCACATGTAATGACATACTTCTCTGCTGAAATGTAGATACTATCCTTAATGTACATCGCATTACTGTGAGGGACATTGATGTGTTTTATATTATGGAATGACACTAAAATTGACTCTTGCAGATGAGTGGAGAATCATGTGAATTCATGTTGGGAAGATTGCAGACTTATATTGTCTCATACTTTTATTTATAGTTATTAATTTAACATTTATTTATCGGGAAAGTCCAATTTGGAATGAGACAATTTTCAGTGGAGGCCCAGGGAGAAATGCTCCAGAAGCATGTCTTTGTAACGTGGGAGGAAACCCAACTACCAAGAAGAAACCCACATGAATGCAAGAAGGACATGCAGACTCTGCACAGAGGGCATCCCCAGTCAAGAATTGAACCAGAGCTCCTCTTGCTGTGAGCCGACAATGCAAACTGCTGCACCCCTGTGCCATCCACTACTTGGAAAGGTAAACTTGCAAGTCATGCATAGAACAGTGCACTGCAGAATAACAGTGTTGGGTTAGGTGAGAATAGGTTAACCAAACTTATAACACAGTTGCAAGTATATACACTGTAGAGCAGACATACATTAAACAACTGAATTATCTAAGTCAACATCATTCTAACATCAAAATCACCTGTTGACAAAAGTAATACTGACATACAAACATTCAACCTAAAACAAAAATTGATTTTCTTTTTTTATTTTACTCTTTGAATGCAGCATTGCTAAACTGAATTGCACTACTGATGGCAAAGTTTTATCATGTATATAATCAAATTTCAAAGAGTAGAACTTAGAATGGGAATTAGCAGTACTCTGTGTTGCTCTGTGTTGACTTTCATATAAAGATCTGTATAAGATGGGCTTCAGAATAGGGAGCAGACACATTAATATAGCAGGAGGATAATGATGTATTAAATAAAGGTGTAGCAAACATTTACAGCCACAGGATTCAGACAAAACATTAATTTTTTTTATCTATCTGTGTTCAAACTGTTATAGCATTCCAAGAAAAAACATTTATATCTGAGTATTAATAAGCACACCATGTAGGAAGTCATTTATTTATTTATTTAACATTTGTTTACCCGGGAAGTCCATCTTGGAACAAAGCAAATTTTCAGCGGAGGCCTGGGGAGGAACACTCCAGATGCATGTCTTTGTAGCGTGGGAGGAAACTGGGGCACCTGGAGGAAACCCACACGAATGCAGGAAAGACATGCGTACTCCATGCAGAAGGCACCCCAGCTGAGAATCAAACCAGAAAAAGTCTTGCTGTGAGGCAACAATGCTACCGCTGCACCACTGTGCCGTCCGTCATACGTTTGATAGTTAACATTTGACAGTAGGTTTCAGCAAACATGAATATATGGATTTATTTTCATTACCCTATTGATCAATGTAATCTGTATAGCCAGTTCCTTAGCTTGTTGAAAACTACATTAAACAAAATAAGCATGGCTTAGCACGGTGGCTTGAAGTGCAACAGTGCAATGTGGGTGAACTTAATAAAATCACAAGATATTGCTATAAGCTGTGTACTTGCATTTAGATGTAGTTACATTTGGTGGCTGGCACCAGACATTGCACAAATGCAGAGATGGAAGAATAATGATATAGAAGGGAGAAGATACATTGATGCAGTGACATGGAAGCAGGAACAAAACAGATTATGACAGAAAGATAATGGTGGATCATAACAATGTGTAGCCAACAGGTACACGTAAAATAGTGTATAAAAACAGTCAATAACACAACTAATAGCTGGATGGGAAACCTTGAAATTATCCAAGAATCTTTCTATACATGTGAACTTTAGTTCATCACTCTTTAAAGGAATTACTACGTCACAACATTGAAATAATAGAAATGAAGCACAGTGACATCTTACTGAAGCAGAAGGTGTTAAAAGACGGAGATGGAGACAAGCGGAGAGAAGAATAGCAGCAATATGTTTTGTGGGACATGTAAGAACATCTGTATTGTGTGTTAGTCTTACATTTGCTATAGATACAAATAAGGGATAGGAGAGTGCAACAAACATGAATGCATAAGCAGGATAAGGATGGTTTAATAAGTCTTCCTTTTGGGGCTGCAATGTTTTTGCAAATGATGACTTGCTGCACTATTCAAATGGTATGATAAGGAAATGTCTTATATGGAGAGAAATACAGACATTTGCAGTTAAATATCTGCTAAGAATGTGGAATGTCATGAGTTAATACATTTACATACGTCTGTGATTGAACCCACAACACTATGCAAAAACATCAGGCTACAAAACAAGATAATTATAATAACACACACATCAGATAGGAACTCCTTCTTTATTACATCCAGTAGCCTATGAACTGTTACCTTAACTGTTCTACAGTACTGCCTATAGTCTTCCTTTACTTTGCATACTCATAGCGCTGAAGATTTCAGCACATTCACAACGTAACTAGTCCACTGTGAACTACACTGAAATCCTCAGCTTTTGCAATAAGTTAAACAGCATTCACTGTCACTCAGCATTGCTGCACTATGCCAAACCCCACACAAATATCAAGGACATAAAATGAAGGCTTTTCCTTAGGTCATTTTTGGCCATGGGTGTTAGGTGTGACTCTATTTGCTGATGAGATTAAACATGTGAAAAAGAGGTGTATAGGAAAGTAGTGAAAATGGGCTTGGTGAGCAGAAGGTATGACACAAATGAAGAATATAAGAATTTACAGGAAGGCTGTGGGAGAGCACCATACCTATCCACTTGTTTACAACATAAATGCACAATTGTACACACAATTTTATGACTTTAAAGAGTCACCACACCAGTGATACGTGACAACAACAGAATAATGTTGTATGGTCAATTAGAGCAAACCAATTGTATCAAGATGAAATATAGGCAAAATGGGGAGCTATGTATGGGCATATTTTTTTTGTGGAACAGGCATCCATTTTCTATTTTTTTTCAGGAGAGAGAGAAATGTTGGGAAAGCTGCTTATGAATGAGAGGGTCAGGTAGGTAGGATAGGTTAGGAAGCATTTGCAAACATACAGGACATACAAGACAGACAGGGATGGTGATGAGGACAGATGATTTGGCAGGCATTATGATTGAGGGAAGATAAGGGACATTGGAGGCACACCCAAGTCCAGCTTGTGAGCTGTGAAAATCTACTCCTCACCCTCAAAACTGTCATCACTGGATCCTGCAACAGCTCCTTTGGTCAGTGCCAGATGTGGCATCTTCTTTTCAATGTGAAACAGGACCTTTTCAACCCTGCCAGCATGTGCACTGAGGTCCCTCTCCATTATGTCTTCTGCCAGGTGACAAAATTGCCACCTCCACTACTCCTGCTTTCAGAGGGTACAACTGCATCAGCAGCTGGGGCAGAGCTATCTGATGCAGTTGGAGCAGGTAAGGCAGGGGTTGTGGAGGCAACACTGACAGGTTGTTTACCAAAGGTAATGGATGCCTGTGCTGCCATCTGTGAGCTACAATGGTTGGTCTACCTCTCTGTGCTGTTGATCATTTATTGTTCATCAGCAACATATGCAAACAGTAGAGTGTTAAATTATAACCACACAAAAAACAGAGAGAGAAGGGGTTGGGGAGAAACAAAAAGCGATAATTAGATACACTGCATGGTATAGTACTGTATTTTTACATTAAACTTTGTGCACCATTACATAAACAATTATGATATTTAACTGTTAGGTTTATAGGTTCATAGGTATTTACTATGCTAATGAGCACAAGGACCTTTTTAAGCCTAGCCATGCATCTCAAATCTCTGACAAGTTCTGGTATAAGAATGGGTTTGGCAGATGAAACATTTACAAGCAGGGGCCTGGGAAATGAGCAAATTATAGGCTGCCTGTGTCCATTAGAGACATAGATGCTAAACCAGGGATGAATTTCCTGTTTCCCATCCAATTGTCCAAGTTACACTTGAATTTGTTTAGGGAGGAATTCTGCTTCACATGGATGGGGAGCTTGTTCCAGAAAAGGAGTAGTCTCTGGGGTACATACCTGTCTCTCCAGTAGGTACTGTTTATATTACATGCAAGACTTAAGTCTTTTGAATGGTAAAGGTAATTTAGGTAATTCTGGTAATATTTATTCTGTGTATATGCAGGAGGTCCATCAGAGTGGGGTCTGAAAATGCCTTGCATGCCAGGCATATACCTCCCCTCAACAGCCTGTAGTAGACAGAATACAGGGATAGGGCCTTGAGGTGGTCTGCATAGGACATGTTACTTATGCCCTGTATTCTTTTAGTGAGGAACATCTGTGGACATTCCAGTTGCTGTATATGCCTGGTTATGTATGTGAAGGCTGCAAGCCCAGCTAGCTGGAATTTTGTAAATAATTCTGTCATTTGTGAATAGTAATATGATTTGGATGCTTGTCTTACAAATGTAAGAAAACTGACCCCCAGATTCTCAAAAGCTTGCACAACGTGCATGATTAGTATAAGAGGAAAATTTGCCAATATGGCGGCTGAGCGATCCACGTATGTGCTCATTTGATGTGCGCGAGCGCTCCAGCACTAGTGCTGCAAGTTCCCAGCCACCATATGCAAATCACCTCATTTGCAGGTAAAAAACATGCAAATGAGGTAAATCTGCCATCCAGGAAGCAGGAATCAGGGTGTGCAGGACTAGTGTAATATGCAGAAATGTACTCGGTTAGTAACCGAGTACGGTACTGCAAAATCCAGAACGGAGCTATGACAGCTCCAAATAAAGGCTGCATATCACTGAGGAAGCATACCAATGGCCAAATAGAATGCCATTGGCATTGCAAACAATGCAAAATGTACAAAATACAGCTATTATGATATACCACCGATCACGGCCGTTGAAGCCTAAGGCAGAGGCGCGCAAATGGGATCAGTGGGGAAATAAGAAAATAAACCAAAAAAAAAGCAGTCTAACTAAAATCAGTATTCCGCCATGCAAGCCAATGGCAGGCAAAAGACACCCTGGCCAGTGAGTAGTGGCTGCTAAGGAGGGAGGCACAGTGTGAGACATGTAACTATGCATTAGCAGGCAATCCTATGCAAATGAGGGAAAGGATAGTAAATCCCAGTTTTCCCCAGCTTGTGAGGCAGGTCTCAACAGTGTAAGAGTATGAATAGCAGAGTGCAAGACTAGGAGGTAGATGAGATCATGGGTGGGTGTGTCAGCCATACTGTAAGTAGATAGGAGCCCTGTGGCTCAGTTGTGTTCCTAGCTTAGCACTGCTAAGCTAGGGGGTGTGTCTAAACCTGCCTAGCACTCTTTACAAAGCCTATGCGGATGCGCACATCGCGCACCGGGTTTTACAGGAAGAAAAAAGAATTTAAACCAAGAAATAGCAGCAGTGTGCACATATGAGCACTCTGTTTGTGCGGTGCGCACACGGGCTTAAACAGGAAGGCAATGGGAAGGGAAAACAGCAGTAGGAAGCTATTCAAGGAAAACTAGCTTAGCTAGCAGATGAAATGTATCAGAATCAGCCAATTACACAGGTAGCAGACCAGCCCAGCCCAGAACACTACTATAAACTAAGGAAACAACTTCCCCTCAGATTTTTCCCATACTCTACACCACCGGTGTATACAACCGGGGAAATTTTAACAAACAAACCTACAAAATGAGAAGGGCTGCAGCAGGCAACATAGAACAACATGTGCAAGAGGTTGAGGGTGGTGAGGATGTGAATGCAGCCGAGCAACCCACAGTGAGGATACGGAAAAGAGAGTACTGACCGAGGGTAACCTACAAGGGGCTATATGAGCTGGAGATAGTGGAGCACTATTGGGTGGACAGAGATGTCCTACAGCAATTTGTTGAGCTGTGCCGGCCACACCTGACACACCAAACTGACCGAGGGAACCCCATCCCCGTGGACAACAAGGTATGTGTAGGCCTAGGTATACTAGCCACAGGTACCTCCCAAAGCACAAGTGGGGATATCATGGGGATCTCACAGGCATCAGCATCCAGAGTATTCCACCAGTTCCTGGATGCCATGTCAGCACATGCCAGTGAGCATTTATATTTCCTCAACACCCGTGAGGTGTTGACCAGCAATATGCGTCTCTTCCACCAAATAGCAGAATACCTTGGGGTAGTGGGTGCTATAGACTGCACGCACATATGCATCAAAGCACCACCCAGTGAGCAGGGTAGGGCCTACATCAACTGCAGGGGCATCCCCTCCATCAACTCCCAGGTTGTCTGTGATGCCCAGGACATTATACTGAATGTGTGTGCTGGTTGCTCTGGAAGCTATGATGATTCCCACATATGGCATCTGACACAGCTGTACCAGAGACTTGCCAATGTGGACATCCCCTATGGTCACCTAGTGGGAGATGGTGGGTACACACTGGTGCCTTGGCTGATAACACCCATCGGAAATGCAAACACACCTGAACAACAATGCCATAATGAGGCACACGCACAGGCCAGACATATAATAGAGCATGTGTTTGGGATGCTCAGGTCATGGTTCTGGTGCCTGGACACATCCAATGAAGCCTTGACGTATTCACCAGCTACATGTACCCAAATTGTTATGGTATGTGCTATGTTACACAATATGATCCTGTAGAAACAGCTGCAGCAGGAACAGCACGGGGCAGGGCCACACAGCCCCCCACCAATGCACAGGCACAGAGTGACCCAGATGAGGAACAGCCTGAGCCTGCCCCAGTAGGCAGAAGGAGGCATGCCCAGTATGCCCTGGCCTTGGCAAAGAGGCAATGCATAGCACATGCACTTACACAGTAGGGACCCAGGGAATGACACCTATCTCTGACTCGCACATACAGTAAAAGGGATGCCAAATATGATGCTACCTGTGCTCAACCATGTATAGGGAGTGTACTATGTGCATTGAACATAGGCAGCCCTCCAGCACCATCCGGAAGTCTGGCACACCCTCAAGGTAAGTCAATCAACCTACCAATTGCCAAATGGAGTAGAATGTGTTGTTACCTGTAGCTATGGTATGGATGTGAGCATGCAAGGGAATTGGGTGGCTGAATGTTATGGCAGCAGACAGTAGACACCCATAGTGGCACCATGACATCTGCAACACATACTGGAGACACCACAGTATCCAGTACTACACAGGGTGACAAAACCCACTGCAGAAAATGTGCTGTGTGACATGTGTGTCCATATGACCCACACATGCCAGTCTGGATGGTTCACATACCCAACAACAGTCTCAGCCAGCAGGACAGGTGTAGACAAACCCAAACAGAGCTTGTGGCATGGCCCCAGAATGATGGCTATGATTAACCCCCCCCAGGCCTAGACAGACAGACCACAGCACAGCAGGCAGTGGGATGTTAGTTCCGAAGGGTATGAAGGCAGACAATAATATGTAGGGAGACCAAAGCCACAATCTGTAGTATACTGGTATGTCTCTAGGCAGCATGATAGTTAGCAATACAGAATGAAATGGAGTACCTGACATACCAGTACAGTCATAGTGAATGTGTACACATTTCACATGTGCCCCCTCGCATCCTACATAGTAATGTAATAACAGTCAGGTGTGCCCCCCCACTCGTGTGTAGAAATGTAGAAATAGTCAGGTGTGCCCCCCATCCTACATAGTAATGTAATAACTGTCAGGTGTGCCCCCCCCGCTATGCAGAAATGTAGTAACAGTCAAAGCCAAATGATCAATGGATACCCAGCAGAGACAGCATGCTACCTGTCGGTGTACAACACAAAGGTCAGTACAGCAGCACAAACTACCTGGATATGATCCACAGATTCAATACAGACGGCCATACTGGGCATGCACACACACTTAGAGAAATGAAGGCAATGTCAGTCTACAACATACTGAAAGGTCATACTGGGCATGCTCACACACTAAAACACATGAAGGCCATGACTGCAAACACCAGTGGACCAGACATATCTAGCAGTAGCAGTTGTTAGAGCAGACACTCGTCAGTATGCACCACTCATGCCTTGCACACACAGTGGATAGGAATACAGACATATATGTCAGGACAACACACTATAATAAGCCAAAGGTAGACATGCATAGATGTGTGGAAGAGGGTCACTGTGACAGGGTGCCATCGAGGCCTGTCCCACCCAGCACACAGCCAAAGGGCCTCAAACACATGCGGTGCAGATGTCACTCACTGCAGATACTAGCCAACAGTATCTGCCAGCATTACAGACTATGTGGTGCATGTGCCAGCTGTGCAACATGACTGCAGAAGGAAGCAGTCATCTATCAGCTGTATACATGTACCTGTGACATATGACCCCATGTGTGACCGCATGTGGAGTGTCAACCCATACATGAATGGGTTATGGCCCATGCACACACTGCCCTCCCCATAGCCCTACTATCACAAGCCTGCTGAGATAATCCAATGTGAAATACACCTTTGGGAGAGTTGTAGCCCAGTAATCCTTGTGGTGCATCCCATAACTGTGTACTCCTGTAGTGTAATAAACTAGTTAGGTATGAGTTCTAACCCAAGACTTGTCAACTGTGTGTGTGCATTTCTGTGTGTGTCTGTCCATCTCTGACTGTGTAGAGAACAATGTTTTTTAGGGTACTCACACTCCTCACAATTCATATACTCAACATTGGCAAGGCTGCTGATATCATTCACCTAGAACTACACCTCTTTGGAAAGGTTATTTTCTAGTAACCTCCGTAGCATGTCCTGCAACTGTGTAATGCTGTAGTGTGATAAGGTAGTTAGCTAGGTGTTCTAACCCTAGACTTGACAACTGTGTGTGTTTCTGTGCGTGTCTGTCTGTCCCTAACTGTTTAGAGAGCAATGCATTTTAGGACACTCACACACCTTACAATACATATACTCAACATTGACAAGGCTGTTGATGTCACCCACCTAGAACTACACCTCTGGGAAGGTTGTAACCCAGTAATCTCTGTAGCACGTCTGGTAACCGCATACTGCTGGAGTGTGAATTAGAACTGTGGTAGGGTTCCAACCCCACCCACGGAAGTTCTGGATGCTTTGTGTGTGTTTCAATGTCTGTGTATGGAGCAATGCATTATAAGCTAGTCATTAGCAGTACATTTCAAATGCTCTTCTTTGGTAATCCTGCTGATGTCATTCATTGTGAAATGCACCTTTGGGGAAGGAGTACTCCAGTAATCCCAGTGGTGTGCCCTATAAAAGCTGCATGCTGTAGGGTGATATAGACCTCTCTCAGGGGTTCTATACCCACACATGTTGGTTGTGGATGTTTTGTGTGTGTGTCTCACTGTCTGTGTAGGGAGCAATACATTTTAGACTAGTCACTCGCAATACTTTCAAATGGCCTACTTTGGCAATCCTGCTGATGTCATTAAGTGTGAAATACACCTTTGGGGAAGGAGTACTCCAGTATTGTCCATAGTGCTGTAGTTTAATACACTAGTTAAGGAGGTGTTCTACTCCCAGGTGTGTGTGAGAGTGTGTGTGTGTGTGTGTGTGTGTGTGTGTGTGTGTGTGTGTGTGTGTGTGTGTGTGTGTGTGTGTGTGTGTATGTGTGTGTGTGTGTTTGTGTGTTTTGGGGTTTGCAAACTTCTTATATGGTGGCCCTAGTACATATAACAATGTCCACTGTACAGGGATAACAGCTGTGAAATAGGGGTCCATATCCATACCCATACATGTGACATCAAGGCCAGGCAATCACAGTTAGCAACCTCAGGTACAGTTCCACATGTCACTGTACATGCATGTGGGAGGTGTGCACATCCTAGACACCATCCATGTCATGGACTAAGAAACACATACATGGCAAGTGATGCACAGTATTGGCCACACACATTAGTCACCCAGATGACTGGATGGGGGATACAATATCCACCTGTGTGGGCAAATGCAGAAACTACAGCCCTGAGCCACAATGCAGATCATTGTCATGTGGCCTGATGCCAAGGTATACCCATCACCTACCCTTGTATTGCCTGCAGGCACAGTTGACCACCACACACCTGTGCAGACATGCACCCATGCATGTCAGTACTGGAACCCTGTGTGTTTGTGTGTGTGTTGTATGGTGCATATGTCCACATCTACACTCACTAAAATCCCCATGGGCATACTGAAACATGCTGTCTGATGCCTGAGATCTCCTCATAATCTTTGCCCATACAACCTCCGTATGACCCACGTGGTGCATGTGATACCTGCATAGTGATGTGTTGTGGCAATCCCACTACTGATGAGTTGTACTCCTGGCCCTGCCAAGTGTGTCAATGTGTGTGCATCCCTGTGAGAGTGTGGCTGTGTTGACGCTGGCACCAGTTCATGTGGACAGGCATGTGTACATCACCTACCATATAGCTACTGTATCCTTGTTGCAGATGTCACTCACCATCACATATATGTTCTGAGTGTTCCACAACAGGTAACCCATGTACTGCATTGAACTGTGATAGCACTACATAGTTGTCAAGGGGTTTGATACCCTATGTTGGTAGGTGTGTGACACAAACATGCTTCAGTTTTACACTCCCACCCCTCCCTGACATGTATTTGCCTCTGTCTGACTCACCCACTCCCTCTCTGGTGGATCTGGAGACCCACATCTGCTTTGCTTAGGCAGCAACATGTGTATTTTAAGTGATGCTCATGATCAGCTGATGGCCTCTGCACGAATTGCAGCCCTTCCCTAGCTGATTGCATGTGGAACAGCTGTGGTAACATTCCCATAGCCGATTGCATGGAAACACAATCCAATATCTAGGAACATCATGGTGGTGTTGGCCCTTTTCATTCACTGTGAGCAGGAACTAGTACTGTTGTTTGGCAAACAGCATCTCACATGGATTGGGGATTTACCTCTAACAACATACACTGTGGAAGGAGGGCAACAAACAGGAGGGTGAAGTGCCGGACCTGACTACAGACTGTAAGTGCTGCTATACTGCATTAGGAGTAATGTTGGTTTCACAGTGTTTGTCTGGATATGGCTGTCATACATGTCTCAGTACCTGCCATGTCAGTTCCATATTTATGAGGAATCCCCATCTGCAGGGTCATCTGCAGACTGGGCAGTGTTATGCCTTTGGTTTCATATGTTACCCACGGAGCATCTATCTGTGGACTGCAGAAGGTAGTGTGAGGACTGCAGTCTGTAGATGGTGAAGGCTGTGACAGTTACTGACTTCATATCCCTCATAGGACATATGTTGCAACAAGCCCTGTTACAACAGTAAATGTATGAGGTTATCACAGCAACATGTCAATATTTGCCCTGTGTATGTGCTCCCAGCCACACCTCTGTCAACCTTTGTACATATGTTGTGCAGGAAGTGGTGCATATGTACTGTACACCATAATTAGTGTCATCATATCTGATAACAAGCCAGTGATATATCAGACTGCTACACATGTTATGTACAGTAGGGGTTATATGTCATGCCATAACCTGGACATTCTGTGGATGTTTATACAGTACTGAGGTCTGTGTACTTATGGTGAATGTCAACAGTGTGTGTATTGTTAATATGTACTGTAGCCTGTGTACAGACTGTGTTAGATGTCATTGTTACATGCTGCCCTGCTGTATGGTACCGTATTGGTGTACATGTTTGTAGGGCCATACACACACATGTCCCATACCACAAACAGCCATCAAACCAAACTGTGTAGCAGCCCAGTATATGTAGGGTCAGTCTGTGAGTAGAAAATATGAAGATGGTGTAGAACAGTTAGGCCATATACTGTAATATTATGCTAGCTTAACATATGCAGCTATGGCTGTGTTCACATTGGTTGTGGATATGCACCTCCACACATGTGTATCTTACCCTGTGCTGTGACATGCCTGTTGAGCCTGTGATATATGCAGGTACATGTGCATTCCCCATAGGAGATGTAGGGGAGTGTTGAGCCAGGCTGCCTGTAGCCTGCACAGTGCATTCTAACATGCCTAGCAGCTTAGTGTACTCACCCAGTGATATGTCATGTGCAGATACTTGCCAGATGTACTGCTGCCGGGCCTCCCTTACAAGTCATGTATGTCAGACAGAGCAGTTGGATGCTGTACAGATGTATATCAATATCTAGTGGATAGTATGTGGCCATGGTACACCTGTACCAGTGGTCATTATGTGTCAGGCCAGGCAGGAGTGTGTGAATGCATAACCTATGTTGGCAAATGTATACCAGTCGACATGTGCTATACCCATCTACATGGCTGTCTACATCCATATTGTTAGGCATGGTACACATGTTGTGCACTAAGGGCTTATGTGTATACCTGTGGACTGTACAGGGTGTGTCAGAATTAGCACATATATTGGCCAGTATCTCTTCTGTAGTCCACAGGGGCATTACATGCTAGCACTGATGCTTTACAATGATGTCCTTAGGATGTCTTTCAGTAGCCAATGGCACACATGTTATAAGCAGATGTGACCTCCCACACACACCATGTCTATGAAGACAATTTCAATGACAGTAGCAATACTGTACATATACCTGCTATACATACGTGACATCTCCTTGCAATACGACTTTGGGACTATAGGGGCTGGGGTAGGGCTACACTGTATGTCCAGAACATATGGTGGAAATATATGTACATATACTTATCCAGCTAGCCATATAGATATGATTACACGTGTAGTACTTCAAACTACCAGTGTCAGGCAACCACCCACTATAACTCCCTACATCATGTGGGCGTGGTTCCTTTGCATTACTTATGTGATGGACATCATTCCTGTGTGTGGGCATCAGTGCTACAGACAAAAGGTAGCAATACCTCTTACAGGAGAACCGGCACACTCAGGGCAGCCACATATTTGTAGGAGGATCAGGAACAGCAGGCAGACTGTAAGTAGAGTTGTGTAATGCTTTGTATAGTACTGGTGTTACAGGATGTGTGTGTGTGTGTGTGTGTGTGTGTGTGTGTGTGTGTGTGTGTGTGTGTGTGTGTGTGTGTGTATGTGTGTGTGTGTGTACATACTAGTTTACCTTGGAATGCAGTCTGTCTGCATAGCTCACAATTGTGGGCCAATCCTCTTGCTGGACAGAGGTATGCCTATCATGTTTTGTCTGGCCACCACACAGGTCCTGTGTCAGATATTACACTGGCAGTGTGTGTTGAGTGCTATCAGTACATGGCTACATCCATTTCTGTTTCTAAACTCAACTCCCTGACTACGGGTATGTTGCAGACTATCCTGTAACACCAGCAACTTGCTTAGTGTATGGCAACAGTTTTCCACATATGGGGTCTACTTAACGATGTCGAAAGCCGACAATATCGAAGCTGATATTGTCGGCACCACAATATCAAAAGCGCAGAACATTGTGCAAGTAAATGGAAATCTCCGTAGGGGGAGATTTCCATTTACCTTAATGTAGTGTGGTCTCGGAGTTGGAATATTTAAGTAGGGGGGATGTTGGTGGGGGCGCACTTTTAGTTATTTGATGTAAGATTTCGATAATTTGATATAGACAACACATATGTGCCTGTGTTCCAGCCTCTGTCCTCCACCTACATACCAAACTTTGCACATATGTCATGCTGTCAGGGGGTTTTCTGTAGTGGGCTGTGAATATATCACACTGCCATTGCTGCCATCAGTCCACTGCTGTTGTATCCGCCATACATACAGTGGGGCTGGGGCAATATATGTGTGGGCGTCACCTACACAATACATGTGTGCCCTCATGCACTCCAGAGGCGGGTGTATGTAACAGTGGTATGTGGCCCTGTGTTATTGAGTCTAGGGGGGAGCACCATACATGACCTAGGCTGTTACAAACAGTGGGGGTATCAGGGGTGAGCTGCTGTAAAGTAACTGGATGTACAGTACCATATACTTCACCTATATCTACATTACTTACATGAATTGTGGTAATGCAAGCCTACTACCTCCTGCCATACAGACTATTCTGTTTGTCGGTGTGCTCATGATGGTGTCAGTTATGCCTTGTTATGTAACAGTTAGAACCCATTTGATCACATAACATCTTTACCACCTACTGAGTTTGTACAGAGGGTAGATAGAGGCTGCAGAACTATACACCTGCATTACATACTGTTGATTGTTTGGCAACCTGTGGCCCAGTCTGTCTTCACTATTGTACAATTTGAAGGGCTTGGCCTGGACAGCAACAGATGTGAACCTTTACAGACTACTGTATTAGTGTAACTGTTTCATGGTTGCACTACTCTGTTCATATGGTTGTCATTGTCTGAATAGCTATATGACAAGGCATATAGAACAGTAACAGTACACAATTAAAGGTTTTCCATTTCTGCAAACCTGTGTGTGGTGTCTTTCCTATGACTTCTCTGTGGGTATATGTTGCAGGCAACGAATGACATATGAATGGGTGGCCCATACAGTGTCCAATTATTCAGGTGTTAACTGTAGGCATAGTGGCTGTTCCTTATTGTGTGCACCTTCTACATATGTATCTTACTTTACATATATCTGCGTGTGTATGTGTAGTCACATGTATATTTTTATATATCTATATATATCTATATATATATATATATATATATATATATATATATATATATATATATATGTATATATCTATACATATCTATCTATATCTATATATATGTATATCTGTTTCTGCATATCTGTGTCTGTGTATCTGTATCCTGGGGATGTTGATGGCTTACACATATTACATTTCCTATGAGAGGCAGACTGTACTGCATGATATGTTAACAATACCAGTCTGACATCATACAGGTGGGATGGCTTACTGTTAACATCTCGTGACCATGTCGTGTCAGGTCCTGGTTATGGGATCTGCAACACATGGTAGTGTACTGCAGGGTGGACATGTTTGGCTGTGGTGGGGGGATGCCTATTCAATCAGGACGTATAGTGTGTGGTGCCTCACAACCCCATTAACGGTGCATGTGGACATATGTGTGTTTGTTAATCTGCCATTGCTATCTACAGATTTATGGCCATATATACCTATATAGATATACATATTTGCTAACATATATATAACTATGTCCGTATATATCGACATGGATATATATCTGTGTACACATATGTTACGTGCTGTGTATATGTAGACATATAGGTGTAGACACATATATGTGTCGACGTAGGAATTTGCATGTATATCTGAGCATATATATTGATATATATGTATATAGTTGTAGACATATATATATATATATATATATATATATATATATATCTACATATATAGATATGTTGTATCTGTATAGATATTAATATATCTATACACACATACATCTAGATGTTGGTATACATTCTCTGTACTGTTGCATGACTGGACTGGATGATATTTTTCTAAAAACATCAACTTTCTTTGTATTTGTTATGGCTTACTGGTAAATCACTTTGTCTATGGTGTGCAGGGTCCTTGGCTCGAGCCTTGCAAGAGCTGTTTATTTTGCTGATGAGCAGAACACCAGCGGTTGGATACTGAGTGATTAAGGCACTTTAAAGCAGTACTGTCACTTCACATGTGCATTTAATGCAGTACTCCTGTTCACATATAAATGTTATTTAGTAGGTTATACAGCAAAATGATGTGGATATACAGATTTCACATGGAAAATAGAATGTGTAGCAGTGGGATGTACACTTTAGGTGGATGCCCTGCCCACTAAACTATTGCTCTTCTGCTTCATTTGCATATTTCTTCCATAATGTCATAGCCAAGTTCCCTTTCCCTGGCCCCTGAGCTTCACATACACAGCATCCATCCATTCTCCAGTTGCTAGCCCTGCCATACCACACCTCCACACATTTCCCTCTCTGCACGTGTTAGTACTTCTCCAGTATACTGTCTCAACTCAAGCCTCTGCAGGCTCTTCATCCGTTTAGTCCACGTACATACGAGCCTGCCCATGATCCTCCTCCAATACTGGTGGAGACATCAATGTGACCCACAACTTTTGGTTTGTCCCTCCAGGGACGGACCTGTTGTCATGTCAAGAGTAGATAAAGCTGGTCTACACTGTTTCTCCCACTGGTAGCATCCTGCCAGGGTTTTGAGACACAGCAGTTTGCTCACACACCTGCCCAGCCTCATCTTCCAGGTCTGTGGAACCAACGCCCCAGATGTAACATTCTGTGCATGAAGCATGCCCCCACACCCTCACAGTGTGCACCATTTTTCATTATTCTCATCGGTATTATGCAACACTACTGTTCTCACAGTATGATTGGGCAGGCACTGTTCTTTGATGCACATAGACTGCTCATAATACTGTGGTTGAGCAATGTACACGTTTGCTGGCATTAATCTACACACTTACATGCATTTCCTATACTGTTGGATGACTGTGCTGGATGATATGTTTGTGATCACAGTGGATGAATGTGTATCTGCCATGGCATAGTGGAACTAACATAGACTATAGTGTGCAGGGTTTGGAGGTTGCAACCTGGCAGTGCAGAATATTTTGTTAATGGCCATGACTACAGCTGTTAGCTACAGAGTGACTAAAACACTGTAGCACAACTGCAGGCAGGTATGCGCTGGTTTGCACGAGGCTCAGCATTGCTGACCTCTGGTTGCAGTGTCTTGCACTGAGTTAGCATCTACATTGCTTAACCAGTGTGGTAATTGCTTACTGCTGCCCAAACAGGCTTACACGCACTTGCTCCCACATACCCCCATGCTGCTTCATGTGTTTAGTCTACATTTGTGGACCGGAACATTCCGACTGGATGCTTGTCCATTTTCAGTGGTGGCCCGGGGAGTAGAGCTCCACTGTGACCCCAGCTACTAAATCCAATTAATACTGAGGTGTTCACATTCATAGAGAGTAACAGACGTAACATAGCTACGTCCCCCATTCTTTATGCTTAGTTTACGTTAACATGTCAGTATTTTACATGCTTAGGTCAGGTTTACATGTCAGGTATGACTGTTGACAAAGGTCAGCTTAAGGTGAATTTGGATTTCAGTGTAACAGTTCTGGATAGGTTTCACGCAGGTATTCGGGGTAGGTTTAGTTATTCCATACCTGTGTGGTACAGTTGAGGGGAATAGTGAAGGAGTAGGTAGGTAAGTAGTGGGGGTGACATTGTAACTGCATAGTAGCCTGTTGGAATAAGTGGATGGGGAGCAATAGGGAAGGTTTGTTGGATCTTGGGATTTGTATGCGAGGCAGGACAAGAGGTATCAGTTCCACTAGTTGATGTAGTGGTATAGAGTGTAAGTTGGGGGGGGGGACTTCGCAAGGTGGTGAGCCTGTGCTGATCCAAGTGTGCTTGTGGTATTCCTTCATGTGTTATTTACATTTGTCCTGTGGGACAGCTGAGGTAATATATGTGGGTTGGGGGTTCCAGATTCTGGCAATATAGTTGGGGAAGAGGGTGTCACCTATGTGTAACGTTAAACATTAATAGAAATGGAACAGGGGTTGATAGGTAAGTGGTGTTCATGGGGCACATAGGGGGGAGTTAGTAGGGGAATTATCCAGGGATGTGCAGGAAGGCTGCAGGAAAGGTTCACAGCTGGCCATGTCTTCTACAGCAACAGCTGTGCATATACACTGCAGATGGAGTTTGTGTTGGACACTCATACCCCTGAGTGGGGGTGAGGACTACAAAAATATATTGTGATGTCACTTAGATAGGCTTACATGCCTACAGTGGTGTGTTATGACCATGTGTTCTTTGGTGTTATGTAGTGGATTTTGCAGCAACACATATGGTTATACCATACTTTACCATGTAAAATAGACTGTGCTGCAGTGGGACCTGTACCGGCAATGGCTGCTCGTTAGGCAGAGGCCCTTCTCAATTTGCACTATTGCTTACATCCCCAGGGTGGTCCAAATAGAGCCACGCCAGCCAATACCTGCACTCCTAGGCCTATAATTGCTTACCCATAGTCCCCCACCCGCCCCTCCTCTACAACACTCATCCTTACTGTGGGTGCAGGTCAGGTCTAACCACACCACTATACACTGCCCACTCTTCACGTCTTGGGACCCATGTCGTACATTGTTTTGACCCATGGGTTATCAGGCTTGCCCAACCTTGTAGTCCATGTACGTACACAGCCTGCATAGATAAATCATCATTTTTGGGGAGTCCCGCAAGGGACGCTCTGGTCTCTGTTGCAAGATTAGACTTGGCAAGTCCACAGTGTTCCCCCCACAGGTTGTGTCCTGCCTGTGGTTTGGGGAGCAGTGGGTTATTTACATTGTTTGTGTGTTTGTTTGTATGTTTCCCCTGTCTGGCTGGAGTGGGGGGGGTGCTATATGTTACACGTTTGTTGATTGGGCCCCTCACCCCCATTGACACAGCTTGTGAACATATGTCATTCCTAAGTGCTGTATCATATCATAGCTATATATCTGTGTATATACACACACACACACACACACACACATATATATATATATATATATATATATATATATATATATATATATTATATGTATACATCTATATATATATATATATATATATATATATATATATATATATATATATCTTACGACTTGTGGATGCATGGGTGTCTGCATATGTATATATCTATATGTGGGTATTTATATATATATATGTCTGTCTATGTATGTATACATTTGTACTACAGAGAGGGAGAGGTATATATATATATATATATATATATAATTAGTTATGGGTAGATACACACACACACACACACACACACACACACACACACACACACACACACACACACACACACACACACACACACACACACACACATACCTGTGCATGTTTAGCTACATATCCTGTAATGTAGACTTGTATTGCTGGATACTGTGTTTCGTGTGCATGATGGCCAACCTTGTGTGCCACATATGCTTTGCTATACCTACAACTACATCCATTAGTGTAATCTAAGTCACACATGAAAATCTATTGTTAGTATCAGGAAAAACATTAGTCTCATACGGGAAACCCAATCATTGGGTATTTAACTTTCCCAGAGTTACAAAGGTACTCATGGCTATGTGCATGGACTACAGCGTGTGCCAGACCTAGGATACTTGGGTCGGGACAACATACGAGATGGGTCCTGGGGGGGAGTGGAGGGAGGGTAATGTGTGGTAGATATGGGCCGGTAACCAGGGGTAGCAATGGTGGCTGCGTGTGTGCAGTGGGTGGTGGGAAAGTGGAACTGTGGGTAACGAATGTATGAGTCAGGGATGGCCTTGGTTGGATGGGCCTGTACTGCTCAGCCCGCCTAGTGGGTGGGGGAGAGGGGGATGTGATATCAACATGTGAAACATGACAGAGGACTAATTTAATGACACACGTACAATACAATGAGCTTGATAGTGTATTGCAGGGCGGATGTGTTTGGCTGGGCGAGGGGGTAAGCAAATTCGTACGTGGCGTATATTGTTTGGGACCGCTCAGGCCCATTCACAGTGCATGTGTACATACATGTGTCTGTTAATCTATAATTGCTATCTACAGATGTCTGGCCGTATATACCTCTGTGGGTATATATATCTGCTGACATATTTCTAACAATGTCTGTATATACCTACGGAGACATATATCTGCGTACATATATGTGACTTGCTGTGTATAAGTGGACATATAGATGTTGACATAGATATGTGTAGTTGATGGCATTTGCATGTAAATCTGTTCATATATTTGTATATATATGTATATATCTCTGGATATTTCTGATATATATATATATCTATATATATATATATATATATATATGTGAGTACATCTATAGATATGTTGTATTCATTTAGATAGTAATATATTTGCACACACACGTCCATCTAGCTGTAGGTATACATTCTCTTTGCTGTTGCATGACTGGACTGGATGATATATTTCTGACAACATCTACTTCATTTTTATCTGTCATGGCTTAGCAGTAAATCCCTTTGTCTATGGTGTGCAGGCAGGGGTGTAGCTAGGATTTTCAAATTTGTACTGACAGCTCTCAAACTGCTACCCCCCTCCCCAGCCAAGCTACGGCCATTCTCATAATTCACAGTTCGCTCTTTTAGTGTCGATGAAGAGGCATTCGCTGTAATGCCGCTTCAGTAATATAATATAAATTCACTCAAACTCAGTTCCTTGAATTGAAAATTAACCTGAAATGTCAGTTCTTTGAAAAATGCAGCATGGTAGTTGGGGTAGAGACTTTATGTTTTTGTTTTCTGTAACTAAGGTACAAGTTTTGAGCTTGAGTAAATTACTAACCACCTGCTACCACTAACTAGGATGTTTCATTCACACACACACACCCCTACCTACCTCTTAGTGCAAGAAATATGGACAAAGCCTAAAATAAACAGGGACAGATATTAAATAATGTTCCCGTGAACTTAGAAAGTTGCTAGAATAACAGGATTTGTACTAGTATGAATTTTTCCAAAGGACATGAAGTCTGAAGCTCAAATGTCTGTCATTATTTAACAACTTCAGCCTTCAATGATTTTCTAGAAAATCACAAAATTTATGAGGAACAGAAAAAATATGGGGCAAAAATCTGGACATTCTGCAAAATGTGGACAGTTGAGAGGTATACTACCTACCACACACACACACAACCTCTCAACCTCTTAAGCAACAAACTCATAAATAAAACTGAGGCAAATGCCCAAAAATAAGGACATTTTTTTTAAATATTGCTCTTATAAACTTAGAAAGATAATAGAATAGTAGTAGGTCTTGCATCAGTACGAATTTTCTGAAAGGTATGAAATCTGAAACTGAAATGTCTGCATTATTTTCTAACTTCAGTCTTTAACAATTTGCCACTAATTTGCCAGAAAACTGCAATTTTATGAAAAACGGACCAAAAATGTGATGCAAAAATATAAAATTGCCAGACAATACAGCTGGGAACCTGTCAAAGGAGGGACACCATTTTAATATGAGCACAGTTAACTTAGAGCAGCTGACAAAATTAGAGAATCTACATGCATTTCTGAAATAAAAGTAATGTATAACTCTGATCATTACAGTTATTTATAAAAGTAAAGTAAACCCTCTATGTTTTCTTCCAAAATTGCTATTTTGTGGAGGGATCATTAGGGAAGAGCAACATTTTGAGCCAAAATCAGGGACAGTTGAGGTTTGGCTATGCCTAATTCTATAAAGCAATTTATTTGCATGTACCTCTCAACCTGTTAATGCAATAAATCTGGACAAGGCCAAATATATTGAGGGAACATATAAACAGTACTAAAATTGCTATTGTATAAACTGGGACAGTTGATAGAACAGGTCTTATTTTAGCATGCATTTTTCTGAAGGTTATAAAGTCTGAAACTAGTGTCATTTAGTGACTTAATTCCTAAATCATTTGCCAGAAAACCACAAACTGAGGAACACACCAAAAATAAGAAGCAAAAAATCTATTCATTCTTTGAAAATCTGGACAGTTGGGAGGTATAGTTCAGCTGGGGCTGTCTAAGTTTGCCCTTCCCCTCACAAAACCATGGTCGAATGGAGCCACCCCCTGCAGCCATTCCAATGATCCATTACTTTGCTATTTCATTCCATTTACCATAAACACTAATGTGCATACTGATTTACTTCTATGATGATTTGAACTTCATTTGAAAGTTTTATTTTGCATTTTACAGCACAAACACTAAGACATCTGCTAAACAAACTTGGCATTAAAACTTCTCTGCCCTTGAAACTCATTCATTGAAACATTAAAACCCACATTCAAAGAAAAATACATTTTACCCGTGGCAGATAAAAATTAATTCTGGGCTGCTTTTAAATCATAGGCCCCTTGCATATGTGTGTGTGTGTGTGTGTGTGTGTGTGTGTGTGTGTGTGTGTGTGTGTGTGTGTGTGTGTGTGTGTGTGAAGCTATCTTCTGAGGTGGTTCAAAGGGATTCAAACATTTTTTGTGTATGTAATCAATAGCTTTTGCTTTATCAGTACACTGGCCATATTCTTTACATTATGCACATTTATTACCTTTCAGACTTTGTCTGTACTCTTGAATGAGGTATTTTACACAGAATATTGAAACTTTGAGAAGGATTTCAAGAGCTAGTATGATACTGTCTCATAAATAAAATTACAGTTCTCAAAGTTTAAATATGGTAGAAGAAAATTTTCTGTAATGACAGAGGAAAATCGATATACATACATACATATTTCAGGCTCAGGCAATAATGTCCTTCAAGACTGCCAATGTAGCAAAACAGTTATTCCCATAATAAGTGCCCGGATAGTTCTTAAACATATCTAAATTAGTGATTGCTTTAATGTGATTTTGTAGTCTATTCCATGAATCAGATAATCTCTCTCTCTCTCAGTGAACCATTTTGTACACCTCTCATTTCTATATTATTTTCTACACAAGTTGTCTGATGACCCTCTCATACTTTTTGATATCCCCAATCATTCCCAGAGGTAATTTTCGCTAAATGCCCTAAATACCAGAATAAGGTATCCTCTTAAATATCTATATAAAACATTGCAAAAGTTTAAGTGTTTTCGCCTTTTATAATAACTTAAATGGTGTGTGAATGCCCCAGGTGGGATGGGATGTACTGGTAATTACTCATGGTGGTGTGGTAGGGAATACCTCAGGCTTGAACCCTGTACCTTGTAAGCGGGTGTTAAAGACCTGAATTCCCTACCCACCACCATTTGTAAAAAATTGCAGATTTTTGCCTCATATTTGATCTGATCTATTCTATTCCTCATATCTGTGGTGTTTAAATATTGCAATGCTTGAAATTTGATGGTGCAGTGGTAGCAACGTAGCATTGCTGGCTCTTGCCTGGGGTGCCTTCTTTGTGGGGGGGGGGGTCTGTATCTTCTCCATGTGTTTGTGTGGGTTTGCTTTTGTGTCCTCCCATGTTACAAAGACATGTCTGCATTATTTTTTCCTGGGCCTCTGCTGAGAATTGTTTTTTTTTTTTGTTCCAAGTCAGACTGTCCTGATTAACAAATTGACAGGCATTTAAATTTCAGACTTCAGGTTTCTGAATGTTTACTTCCTTACATATTTGATGGTGCAGTGGCAGTATTGTTGCCTCACAGCTATAGGTTTTCCGGTTTGATTCTTGGCTGGGGTGCCTTCTGTGTTGAGTCTGCATCTTATCCCTGTGTTTGTGACATAGTAAAACAACTTTTTATTCTAGCAATAAATGTATAGTAACACAACCTTTTATAGCAATTTTTTAAGTTTATGACTATTTGAAATTTGTCCTTATTTTTGGGACTGTAATACCCTGTTATTGGCTTTGTCCAGGTTTTTTGTGCTAAGGTTGACAGCTATGGCAAGAACGGAATTCACTGAATATGTTTGAGGGCTGTATTCCCTCATTACTGGGTTTGTCCAGGTGTTTTGTGCTAAGAGGTTGACAGCTATGGTGAGAACTGAATTCATTAAATGATAGCCATTTAAGTTTCAGTCTTCCTCTCTTTCACAAAGCAGGTGATTTGGCATAGTGGTATGTTGTTCTGACTATTTTGCACAGTGACCTTGGCAGTAAAATGTATGATGGTAACATAGCATTTTATTCTAGCAGCTTTCAAGATTATACAAGCAATGTTTAATGTGTTCCTGTTTTTGCCCTTTGACCCACCCCAATAAATTTGGCTTTTTCCAGACTTCTTGTGCTGCGAAGTTGAGATGTAGTTGAGTATTGTGTAGATTTTACAAGGAGCTGAGAGCTGCAGGGGAAGAGAAGTTTAGTGCTGATTATGCTAAGTCGGCTCACATTGCTAGTAGCACAAAATGTTGTGTACTTGCTTTTAATGCAGAAGGTTGTTGGTTCTACTCCCATAAGGGGTGAATGCTGCTGTACTGAAAGTTAAGACACTAACTATGAGCCTGTTATCAGTTTGCCATCCATTTCCTATTGCAATATTACTAGCTTATTATTAATGTAATTTAGGCAATTTATTCCTCAGGGGCATCAGACACTTTATTTTTCGGTGAAGTCATGAAATATAAAGGTGATTGCTAGCAACAACCTCTTCATTAGTTAGATTTATTGTGCATATTATTTACTGATAATGGTGGACTGTAGAAGTTTGACTAGACTTTTATGATGGAAATGTTCTGAATTGGGCAGTTTTGTTTCATTGTTTACTGGAAAAATGTTCAAAGCAATAGGAAGGTGTATCAAAGAGCACATGTATGTTTCATATGCAAAGGGCCTATGATTTAAAAGCAGCCCAGAATTAATTTTTATCTGCCACGGGTAAAATGTATTTTTCTTTGAATGTGGGTTTTAATGTTTCAATGAATGAGTTTCAAGGGCAGAGAAGTTTTAATGCCAAGTTTGTTTAGCAGATGTCTTAGTGTTTGTGCTGTAAAATGCAAAATAAAACTTTCAAATGAAGTTCAAATCATCATAGAAGTAAATCAGTATGCACATTAGTGTTTATGGTAAATGGAGTGAAATAGCAAAGTAATGGATCATTGGAATGGCTGCAGGGGGAGGCTCCATTCGACCACGGTTTTGTGAGGGGGAAGGGTGGCAAACTTAGACAGCCCCAGCTGAACTATACCTCCCAACTGTCCAGATTTTCAAAGAATGAATAGATTTTTTGCTTCTTATTTTTGGTTTGTTCCTCAGTTTGTGGTTTTCTGGCAAATGATTTAGGAATTAAGTCACTAAATGACACTAGTTTCAGACTTTATAACCTTCAGAAAAATGCATGCTAAAATAAGACCTGTTCTATCAACTGTCCCAGTTTATACAATAGCAATTTTAGTACTGTTTATATGTTCCCTCAATATATTTGGCCTTGTCCAGATTTATTGCATTAACAGGTTGAGAGGTACATGCAAATAAATTGCTTTATAGAATTAGGCATAGCCAAACCTCAACTGTCCCTGATTTTGGCTCAAAATGTTACTCTTCCCCTAATGATCCCTCAACAAAATAGCAATTTTGGAAGAAAACATAGAGGGTTTACTTTACTTTTATAAATAACTGTAATGATCAGAGTTATACATTACTTTTATTTCAGAAATGCATGTAGATTCTCTAATTTTGTCAGCTGCTCTAAGTTAACTGTGCTCATATTAAAATGGTGTCCCTCCTTTGACAGGTTCCCAGCTGTATTGTCTGGCAATTTTATATTTTTGCATCACATTTTTGGTCCGTTTTTCATAAAATTGCAGTTTTCTGGCAAATTAGTGGCAAATTGTTAAAGACTGAAGTTAGAAAATAATGCAGACATTTCAGTTTCAGATTTCATACCTTTCAGAAAATTCGTACTGATGCAAGACCTACTACTATTCTATTATCTTTCTAAGTTTATAAGAGCAATATTTAAAAAAAAATTCCTTATTTTTGGGCCTTTGCCTCAGTTTTATTTATGAGTTTGTTGCTGTAAGAGGTTGAGAGGTTGTGTGTGTGTGTGGTAGGTAGTATACCTCTCAACTGTCCACATTTTGCAGAATGTCCAGATTTTTGCCCCATATTTTTTCTGTTCCTCATAAATTTTGTGATTTTCTAGAAAATCATTGAAGGCTGAAGTTGCTAAATAATGACAGACATTTGAGCTTCAGACTTCATGTCCTTTGGAAAAATTCATACTAGCACAAATCCTGTTATTCTAGCAACTTTCTAAGTTCACGAGAACATTATTTAATATCTGTCCCTGTTTATTTTAGGCTTTGTCCATATTTCTTGCACTAAGAGGTAGGTAGGGGTGTGTGTGAATGAAACATCCTAGTTAGTGGTAGCAGGTGGTTAGTAATTTACTCAAGCTCAAAACTTGTACCTTAGTTACAGAAAACAAAAACATAAAGTCTCTACCCCAACTACCATGCTGCATTTTTCAAAGAACTGACATTTCAGGTTAATTTTCAGTTCAAGGAACCGAGTTTGAGTGAATTTATATTATATTACTGAAGAGGCATTACAGCGAATGCCTCTTCATCGACACTAAAAGAGCGAACCATGAATTACGAGAATGGCCGTAGCTTGGCTGGGGAGGGGGGTAGCAGTTTGAGAGCTGTCAGTACAAATTTGAAAATCCTAGCTACACCCCTGCAACATAACGTGTACATCCTTCCGAAGTCCAACATAACGTGTACATCCTCCCGCTCGAAATGCATTTGAACTGGCGGCCGGAAATACATGTGCGGTGCGTGGTGAGCTCCATTCCAACTGGCTGCCCTGATGCGCTGACGTCATCGTGCAGTAAAGCACGAAAAAACAAAAAAGTGAACATTTCAAAAGCTACCCCCCTTCTAAATAAGTTGTACTGAATTCAGTACAGTGCGTATGCCTCCCGACGTCCCTGTGTGCAGGGTCCTTAGTTCAAGCCCTCCAGGAGCTGTTTATTTTGTTGCTGAACAGAACATGGGCCATTGGGTACAAAGTGATTACGGCACATTAAAGCAGTTGTACGCTGGTGTGCACGGGTTTGTGTGGAGCTAAGCACTGCTAACCTCCGGTTATAGTTTCTAACACTCAGTTAGCTTCTACTTTGCTTATTCTGTGTAGGTAATGCTTACCTCCATGTTAACGCACTTAAACACACTTACTAGTGCATATTTATGCTTACTACTGCTTATTTGTACTTAAACCTGCCTACTAGTGCCTTATTCCATCTGATACTGATATGTTATATGTGCATATCTTACGGTACTCCAGTTCATATATTTCAGCTATTTTGTGGGTCTTGCAACAAAAATATTGTTTATAACGTGCTTTGCCATGTAAAATAGACTGTGCTACAGTGGGACCCGAACCAGGAATGCCTGCTCATTGGTCGGGTGCTCTACCTACTAAACTATTGCTGTTCTGCTTCATTTGCATATTTCTACCATATTTTAATACTCATGTTTCCTTCCCCCATCCCCCGAGCTCCATGTACACAGCTTCCATCCATTCCCCAGTTGCTAGCCCAGCCATAGCACACCTCCAGACATTTCCCTCTCTGCACGTATCAGTACTGCTTCATTATACTGTCTCGACCCAAGCTTCAGCGGGCTCGTCAATAAAAACCAGTAACCAACCTCACGATAGAGTAAAAATAGAGTGTGGAAGGCACCTCAGCCGAAGTACTGGTGTACACTCAAACGTTGCTGCCAAAATACAAAAAACGAATAGTCCCAAGGTCCATAAACGTATAAAGATTTATTAAATCACATAAAAACAACGTCGACCTAGGTTTCGTTCATATAACGAACTTCTTCAGAACAACCTACTGAGATGTAGAACTTCTTTAAATACCCATACTACCAACCCTAAGTAATACCAATTATTCAATTAATACATTTAACAAATTCTAAATATACTTAAAGGAACCTTGAAGAAAACCAATAATATATTATAACTAAATATAAAGGCAGCACTAAACTTCAGTAAAATGCATCTGTACTCATCCTACCCGTGTATTTGTATGTATATACATAAATACTTGCATTGCATGAATGTGTGATGTGCAAATAATATATTATGTATATATGAAATTGTATAATAAATATAATAAATATATTAAATATATAAAACATGAAAATATAAAATCTATATGAATATATAATAAATAAATATACCCCGGGATTCATGAAGCTCGGCGCAAGGCCGGCGTAAGGCCTGCGCCGGCGGTGCATGGAATATCCGGCGCAGTAGCGCCATATACATATTAATGAGAGTGCACCGGAATCACAGACACGTGCGTAGTGTGCGTGGCGAGCCCAGGTAGGATCGTCTGGGCGTGTCTAAGCCGGCAGGAGGTGAGCAACCTAATGTGCTGACAGCCACGGTCCGCCCACAATAGTAATGGCAGCAGCCAGGTCCCGTGCAGAATGAAACGCACGTACAGTGCATAACATAGTCCCGTTCCAAATCAGCGGAGAAGCAAATAGAAGCCACCAAGGCATAAGTGTACCCGTTCAAGGAGCAAAGGATACGCATAAGACCGCCGCCGTCCGCAATGTACTGTCAGTGTTTACACTCAGAGAAGGTGTACAGCCGCATGTCAGCGCCGCACCGACATAGGAGCAGCGACTAAGGTCACCACCTGTCCCACTGTGTTTGGGGCAGTCTCTCCATGGACAGTTGTGTCCCGAAAAAGCGTATTAGAAATGGCTGATGTGCTACGAATGTAGGACACAATGATATCCGTATGTAATGTAATGGTAGCATGAATTGGTTATTTCTGTAACAGAAATACCGAAATGACACAATAAACAGAATAAGCAAGGAAATTGCCACAATAATAAGCAAATTATTTAGGCAAACAAGTGAATTTCTATGCTATATAGTGACCGTTTGTATGTGTCGGCCTGTAAAGGCAGATGTGAGTCGGAAATATCCCAGATCGGAAAATGGAAAAGGTGGAAACCCCAGCAGCGACATGGGCATGGTCACCAGGGTTACCTGCTGTCCCAAAGTGCCATGGACAGTCCCTGATTGGACAATCGTGTCCCTGCAACAATCGTAAAATGGAAAATGACCTGCGATCCCCTGCCGCATAAATTCCGCAATATACATGTAAATAGTAGCATAAAACATATACATTACGGTATGGTACACAGACATGGCATAAGAAAATAAATAAGGGACCCAAGCGCTAACAGAATAGGCTCATAGTATGGCAAACAAGTGAAGTTCTGTCTACTGCACTAGCCCTGGGTATGTGTAGTCCTGCAAATATCGAAGTGTCCACATAACATGCCCCACCATGGGCATTGGAAAAGGTGCCAACCATAATGGTCACAAGCAGTAGTGACAGTACATAGCCGGGTAGCTGTGCCGACATAACAACAGTAAGGAAGCAAGATACCCCAAACACAGGCAAACATGTGCATAGCAACATATCCCAGACCCAGCAACATCTTTGTTGCATACACGGATGGTGTATGATGAAGTGTAATATCCAGAAGCAGAACACATGCATTCGGATGTACTACACAATAGCCTCATTGTACATGTCAGTCACACCCATGTATACCCCTGCACCCAAACCTGCTAGCATCCGTGTGCAGCTATACAACCACACACAATGTGCATACCTGAACTGTGGTAAGATGTTTGTGTTAGGCAATGCCACGCGGGCAAATCATTACCCACATGTCAGCAACCCACGCAGGTACAGATATGTAAATGGCTGCATGTGAATGTGTCAGCAGAATGTGTACATCCGGCATGTAGTATGTACCCGTCCAAACCATCTAGGTTTGCATACGACACGGTGCACATAAGTGTACACATGTGGACAAGTCGGTCGGTGGACCACCGCATCGGCGATCATCTCTGCAGTGAAGTCGATCACATATAAGCGGAACAGGTGCCTAACACACAGGACATCCTAACAGGGTGCTACAGGCAAAGAAGGAAACTGGGACATCACATGTGGAGATGGCGTGGCTGGACGGACAAATACACACGGTCAAGGTAAAGGATGGAACAACATGCATATGGCTGGATGGATGTTGTTAAGTAAAATATATAGAAACACATATGAAGTTCCAGTTTACACTCGAAATACTATATAATGTATTGAATTGTACCGTACAATATGGCAGCAGAACTAAGCCTGCATGTAATTGGTGAAGCTAAGCTGTACTGTGATGGAATTCTGAACCTGGCAGTAAGCAGGACAGCAGGCTCATGTCTGTCATCATTAATTATTTGCTGGGTTACAGAACAATAAATGTATGTACATGCATAACAGCACTCCTTCCCCAGAGGAGGATGGCCTTGTGAGCTCAATGGAAGATAGCAGTACAACTCCTACCAGACAGACAAAGCAGCGTATCAAGAAATTAACTGTCCACTGTATCGTAACAGTCTAGGGTCCTTGAAACAGCTACAATCACAAAAGGATACTGTAATGTACAAGGTGCCTTGCAAGCCTGTGTTATTCCCATGAGAAAACAATTTAAAAGCACGAGCCCAGCACCCACGTATGTATAGACTATTGCGGACCATAGTGATGGAAATGCCCTGTGACCGACCACGTCAGTAAGTTGGGCAAATGCTGATTGTAAACACTATATAAAGAAACTGCTTACTGTATAGAGTCAGACAAAACTCCCATACTTGGACTGTACATTATTTAGCCTGCCTGTGTACACTACTAAAACTGTCGAACCTGAGCCTCCTGTGTTATCGGCTGTCACTTAGAAAAGTCTACTGATAACTACAGTCTGGTTGTAACAACTTATTTCACATCGTGATCCTTGTAATCCGAATTCCCTTGGTAAGCTACAGGTCAGAGTGCATGGCTGGTTAGACATATGCGCGGAGAATATGCATAAATGGTTCTTCTTGAATGAAAAGACCTCCGACTGAATTGTTGTGTGTAAAGAGGCTGTTTACTGTCTGATCTGTGGCTGAAAAGCGGAAAACTGGATCCCAAGAAGAAAGCGTGCAGCCATAAACAGGAGGCCCAGGTAAGGAGTGGCTGCCTTTTTGTGTCTATTGTAGATCAGGGACCAGACTACATTGTGTTTCTGTTAACAGTAGTGATATCGGGTCGAAGACCTACCCACATACTGTTAAATCTGAACATAGGTCAGGGAACACACAGCAGAGTAAATAGTGAATGTAGACACTACAGTGGATACAGGGAAGGAAGACACCGTGTTATGACAGAAGTGCGTAGCAGTCGTGTAGAGGATATGGGAGATTATTGGAGCAACAGATCATGTGGTCCGCATTTGTCGGGTGTCGTGAAGAATATGCAATCGCAGAGAGCACATAATGTGAGTTACGCAGCAAAATGGGGTAATAAATATGACATTGATGGTATATTAGGCAACATACCGTTACTGAAACATTGTAATCGCTGAAAATCCGATGCATATGTTCCAAGGTAAACACCTGTTCCACCCTGAGAGGGATATGCCCTCTCTGGCCAGCCGTGTCCTGTAAATAAACCGAACACATGTCAAATGTCCTGATATCTCAGGACAAACATTTCCCAGATATATATCAAAATGGTAGCATAAAAGAGTACCCACTGCCCACAAGGACACAGTCCGACAAGCTCTACACTTTACATATGCACAGTGGTGTCCATTGTAGGACCCAAAAATTGTGGAAAGAATCGAATAATGTGTTATTTCAAGCGTACCTGAACTCATTGTCGTCACAGGTACACATATGCACCACAAGCGTGTTTAATGTTGCTGATAGCTGTCCATGTAATGCAGCACAGATGCACAGAAATACCCAGGGTACGGGTCCATAGAACTGCATCCACATCACACTTCCGCACATGCCGGATGTGTAATGGGTACTATCAATTGTTGCAGTCAAGGGATTCTGGGTATGTAGACTCTGTGCTTTCGGTGTTGTTTCGCAGGCAATCCTTTCTCCGCCCGTGGGAGGATGTGTCGCGCATCACCTGCCTCAGTCTCCGCTAATAATGCAAACCATACTCCGGAGAATGCTAAATGTAGGTGTGTAATGTGTACAGCCCCATACTACTGTCCAGTAGGCAATTGTCATGGATGGACACCCGTATGGCCAGAATGGCACCCACAACTGCAAACCGGGTAAATGACATAGCAGCGGGAAGGCATAACACAGGAAATACACATAGGGACTACAGTTGACATTCCACATACAAAGCAGGACCGTCGTGCCAACACCGGCGTACACAGCACTCAATCTGCCAGCAACAGACTGAGGAGCACACGCTACCGTACAGCGTAACAGATGTGCGACCTGTGGAACACATACCAATGGCAGACACACACCGTCAAGTAGGATATGTAAACTATGGCTTTCCCACCTATGAAGACAACATGGTTAAATGAATGCATAGGTAAGCAACATGTTCTGGTGGTGTTATAGTGGAAATACAGTGACGGATATGTCCCATTGGGACG
Organism: Protopterus annectens; assembly: GCF_019279795.1. Classification (NCBI taxonomy): domain Eukaryota; kingdom Metazoa; phylum Chordata; order Ceratodontiformes; family Protopteridae; genus Protopterus; species Protopterus annectens. The sequence goes on along the minus strand of NC_056729.1, from coordinate 1,176,086,338 downwards.
TCTGCGGTTTAAATTGAGCATTTGCTAACCAGCATCTTTGGATGTATGTAATTTGTCCACAGTAGTAAATCACCTGGTTATGTAGCACCATGTGGAATGGGTAGTCCAACAGACATCCGCGATTTCTGAACACACAGTATCAGTGAAACCCACTGCTCACAAGGACACAGTCCGACAAGCTCTACACTTTACATATGCACAGTGGTGTCCAATGTAGGACCCAAAAATTTGTCTAAAGACAGGAATGCCGCCTTCTTTCAACACTTAAGTGAACTCATTGTCGTCACAGGTACACATATGCACATAGCGTGTTTAATGTTGCTGATAGCTGTCCATGTAATGCAGCACAGATGCACAGAAATACCCAGGGTACGGGTCCATAGCACTGCATCCACATCACACTTCCGCACATGCCGGATGTGTAATGGGTACTATCAATTGTTGCGGTCAAGGGATTCTGGGTATGTAGACTCTGTGCTCGGTGTTGTTTCGCAGGCAATCCTTCCTCCGCCCTGTGGGAGGGATGTGTCTTGTAGCACCTGCCTTACTCTCCGCTAATAATGCAAACCATACTCCGGAGAATGCTAAATGTAGGTGTGGAATGTGTACAGCCCTATACTAGTGTCCAGTAGGCAATTGTCATGGATGGACACCCGTATGGCCAGGATGGCACCCACAACTGCAAACCGGGTAAATGACATAGCAGCGGTAAGGCATGACACAGGAAATACACATAGGGACCACAGTTGACATTCCACATACAGAGCGGACTCGTGCCAACACCGGCGTACACAGCACTCAGTCTGCCAGCAACAGACTGAGGAGCACCCGCTACCGTACAGCGGAACAGATGATCGACCTGTGGAACACATACTAATGGCACACACACAACGTCAAGTAGGATATGTAAGCTATGGCATTCCCACCTATGAAGACAACATGGTTAAATGAATGCATAGGTAAGCAACATGTTCGGTGGTGTTATATTGGAAATACAGTGACGGATATGTCCCATTGGGATGTCTGCGGTTTATATGAAGCAGTTGGTAACCAGCATCTTTGGATGTATGTCAATTGTTCACAGTACTAAATCAGCTGGTTATGTAGCACCATGTGGAATGGGTAGTCAAACAGACATCCGCGATTCCTGAACACACAGTATCAGTGAAATCCAATGCTCACAAGGACACAGTCCGACAAGCTCTACACTTTACATATGCACAGTGGTGTCCATTGTAGGACCCAAAAATTTGTCTAAAGACAGCTCTTCCGCCTTATTTAATCACCTAACGGAACTCATTGTAGTCACAGGTACACATATGCACATAGCGTGTTTAATGTTGCTGATAGCTCTCCATGTAATGCAGCACAGATGCACAGAAATACCCAGGGTACCGGGTCCATAGAACTGCATCCACATCACACTTCCGCACACATGCCGGATGTGTAATGGAGTACTCTCAATTGTTGCGGTCAAGGGATTCTGGGTATGTAGACTCTGTGCTCGGTGTTGTTTCGCAGGCAATCCTTCTTCCCGCCCTGTGGGAGGGATGTGTGCGTAGCACCTGCCTTACTCTCCGCTAATAATGCAAACCATACTCCGGAGAATGCTAAATGTAGGTGTGGAATGTGTACAGCCCTATACTAGTGTCCAGTAGGCAATTGTCATGGATGGACACCCGTATGGCCAGGATGGCACCCACAACTGCAAACCGGCGTAAATGACATAGCCGCGGTAAGGCATGACACAGGAAATACACATAGGGACCACAGTTGACATTCCACATACAAAGCTGGACTCTCGTGCCAACACCGGCGTACACAGCACTCAGTCTGCCAGCAACAGACTGAGGAGCACCCGCTACCGTACAGCGGAACAGATGTGCGACCTGTGGAACACATACTAATGGCACACACACAGCGTCACGTGGGATGTGTAAACTATGGCATTCCCACCTACGAAGACAACATGGTTACATGAATGCATAGGTAAGCAACATGTTCGGTGGTGTTATATTGGAAATATAGTGACGGATATGTCCCATTGGGATGTCTGAGGTTTATATGAAGCAGTTGGTAACCAGCATCTTTGGATGTATGTCATTTGTTCACAGTACTAACTCAGCTGGTTATGTAGCACCATGTGGAATGGGTAGTCGAACAGACATCCCCGATTGGGAACATACACCAGCAGTGAAAAGCACTGGGCAGGTGGACACAGTCCAGCAACATCTAACTTGACATATGCACATCGGTGTCCATTGTAGGACCCAAAATTCTGTTCAGAGAATGCCTGCTAGCTTCCTGCATTACTCATGTGATCTAATTGTCGTCACCACGTCACAGGTACACATAGGCGCATGGCGTGTTCAATGTTGATGATAGCTGTCCATGAACTGCAGCACACATGCACAGAAATACCCAGGGTATCGGGTCCATTCAGCTGCGTCCACATCACACTGCAGCACACATGAAGGATGTGTAATGGGTACTGTCCACTGTTGCAGTCAAGGGAGTCTGGGTATGTAGAATCTGGCCTCGGTGTTGTTTAGCAGGCAATCCTTTGTCCGCCCGTGGGAGGGGCGTGTCGTAACACATCGTCACTCTCCGCTAATAATGCACACCATACTCCGGGGAATGCAAAATGCAGGTGTGAAATGTGTACAGCCCTATACCAGTGTATAGTAGGCAATTCACATGGATGGACAAGCGTATGACTAAGATGGCACACATAAATGCAAACCGGTGGAATTACACTGCCGTAGTAAGGCATTACACAAGTCATACACATAGGGACTACAGTTGACATTCCCCATACAAGAAACACAGACAACCAGCCGATGAAGTCCAAAGCAAAGGCGAGGTACTGTAGGGACCGTCAGTGACCAACCAGAGCACACCAAGAATTAAAGGCAGTCACCATAGTCTATTGGAGCCCGCCGTCTGCTTCATAAGCAGACTTATTCAGACTACATACAATGCAGTCCAACCTACTACATTTACAAGCATTAATTGGTTGGTACATTAGATGTGCTAGGTACTAATTACATGCCTTAAAGGCAGACAAGCGAACAAACCTTACTTGGGTTACACATCCCACACAGTGAGGACATCAGACATTGCTTGAAGGTACAGTCTTCATCGGAAAATGGAAATATATGTACATATATGAAACATGAACCAACATAAAATGTTTTCCAAATGTCTGACTGTGTAAGCTACATATATATGTCCTACGGATTGTGCCAATATATTAACAGAACTGCAGACACCTAGTAATATGAATGAACCATAATATATACACATAAACCGTATGAATATGACTACTGTAAAATAGACCAGCGAAATGTAAAGATTCACAATGTGCTAACGTAACATTCATTTAGAAGGTTACTTAAATAAGTGAATCCAGACATCCATGTGTAAATACTAACAGAAGGCCAGCGAGGTGCTTGCCCTCACATGTACTGGGATGTCGTTCCACAGCATAGTGAGTGTCTGGGTGATGAATCCGTCCCAACAACACGTTCGATTAATGACAGTGTCAAGGTGTCGTCAGCTGCCCTTGTGGTTCTGAGGATCTACCTTATTTACGTGAAGCATAGTCATCAGATCTGGGTTCGACCTAGCCGTGCATGCCAGGCACGGGTCACCTCTGGGCAAGTGGTATGCAACTGTATACAGCTGGAATCCTTTCAGTCGGTCAGTATAACACATATACCTGAGACCCTGCATCCGTTTGTCGAAGAACTGTTGGTGCCTTTCCAGCTGCTGCAGGTGTTGGGTCAGATACATTCTGATCGGGGCATTGTACCCAATCTTAGGTCTATTGAGTGATGAGATCAAGGGGACATTGACCTCACCTGATCTAGATGTGAAACCCTTCATGATGATGTGGGCAATGTGGAAGGTCTACCCAACTATGTTAGCAACATGTGTGTCTAACGAGCGGTTAACAACAACACGTGTCCCCAGATCACTGGTAACCCCCTCCGTGTTCAGTGGACTGCCACCTATATGGTAGCTCGGGGTAACCTTGTTCATCCCGAAGGGTATGCCTATGCATTTCCTGGCATTTAGCTGTAGGACATGTCTCTGGTACCACTTATCCACATCTGTGAGGCACTCCTGAAGGATATCTGTGTCAGATGTGTGTCTGACTTTGGCATCCGGTTTGCAGTCGTATGCAAACATTGTCACCCATAACCCCCTGTGTGCGTGTACATTGGAAGCGTAGATGCTGGAAATAGTGGACCCAGGACTGAGCCCCATGGGACACCACCTGTGACTGGCTGTGAGTATGACATGGCGCCAGCAACTATGGCCATGTGTGTTCTGTGACCTAGCCCGTTTGCAACCCATATGGCGATGTATGGATTTACATTCAAGATGGCGGGTTTATCAAGTATACCCGAGGGGTATTGTGTCGGCGGCCTCTGCGGGTTGAGGTAGGCTGTATGGACTGGTTTACCCTCAGCAATGGCCTTGGTGACTGATTCTACAAAGTGAAACACGTGTAAAGGGCATGATCTGACTATGACCAAGCTAAACTGGGTTGTATCCAAAGTATCACGGGTCCCCTATGTCCTCATCTATGTGTCCCATTATGATCCATCTCCATGGCTTTGCAGATAAGGCTTGTCAAACTAATGGTATGGTAATACCCAGGGTCAGTGGAGGCACCATCTATGTGGAGTGTGACTACAGTAAGCCCTGTGCTACTACTCAGATGCGTATCCTGAGGTGAGGCTAGGATTACACAGCTGTCCGAAGTGTGGGTTAAATTCCCCATAGAGTTCCTGGAGTGCACAGCTGGGACACCATGTGGACCCATGGATGTTGTGTTGACTGCCTTGGGGCTGGATGTGGGTAATGCTGGACATACCAGCGGCAGGCGTGCCACGTTCGAGTCCGATGCCCAAGGGACCACACACATAGCCGGCCTTAGGCATAGGCCAAGTAGGTAGCCGTCTAGGGTGTTGCTCTACTCGGGGCACCTTTCCAGACTCTATTTGGTGTAGGTAGACCAGGAGGGTGGCGGGTGGCGTATCGGTGGCAACCTCTGCCTAGGTCACCACTTACCCTAAGGCCACTCTTCCCGTGGGTAATACAGCAGTACCCACACCCAGGCGGGTCATCGCTAGGGTCATTGCTAGTATGGCACATCATCTACGTAAGGAAGGAAACCATATAGCCCCAGACATAATGGCACAGCATAATGCCTGTTAAGCGGCCAAAGGCAGACATCGTCACCAGCGTCGGTGCGGGCGTACTGCAGCGAGATGTCCGTTAACAATGCCGACAATGTGTCCCTTTGTGAAACAAACTCCACAGAGACATTCAATAATAGACAGCGACGGACAACCCGATGTCCTCGTGTCTGAGCTGTTCAACCTGTTACGCCATGTTAAATGTGTGTAGCACAGCGGAACCGGGCCAAACAAAACAGCGGACATGTCTGTGGCTCAGTGAAAGTCGTCACGCAATGTTAAACCCTTGTAATATTGCGACACAGGCCATACATACGGAGGGTTAGTAATGGCAGTAGGTTAGTTCGATCAGACCGTGTGCAATTAGTATAACGAGATCTACAACGGATACACCGGCCAATCGGCGCACACGGTTAAGACTAATTGGGGGGGGGGCCGTGACATGGTACCATGGACACGGACAAAACGTGCCCATGTGACTCATCTAACATTCGTACAGGGTCAGGGCGGTCCCGTACAGTGGGCGGCCAAGACCAAACCCAAAGCACCACAGCAACACCCTGACAATCGAAGGCCTGTATGCATATGGGATATAAGCAGCTGTCATCTGAACAGCCCTGTGGTGACGACATATGCATCCTGGGCCATGGGCGAGGGAATTAGGAATGTTCAGCTTGCAGTAGCCCCCCTTCCCCAGCAGGAGATTCGAGGCCGTTGGCGTGCGTGGGTGCGGGGGGGGGGTGATATGTAAATGTACATAGGTACCACGGGTATGCATATTAATGACAGCGAACAGCTAACGGGCACTGGTCACAGTAAGACACAAACGGGAGTGCGGTCGCGTGGGAATCATGACTATACAACATATAGATGTGCGTGTGCGTAAAGCGTCCATGCTGCAAAGACTGTTACATATATAAAGCTGTAAGTGCTTTCTGCACCGTCCGTCAACGGATCAGACATATGTTACGGAATAGTCACAAGTAGCATAAAACACGTAACCACACAGACACTGTAAACATATATAAGCGGACTACGGATATGCGTAATGCGGCGTCGCGTAACCCACAATCCGGACATGCGGTGTATGCGTGCGTGTGTGATCCAGTGGAACCAGGGAAGGTTACGGATGTCTCCTCCACACGTTTACATTCATAATTGTCAAATATATGCTTAAATAGTACCTATTGATTCCATGCTTTGTTATCGTAATGCTACTAATATACACATCGATATACAATAACCTGATCAACACACTACATTCTAAGGTGCACTCTCACCAATTATCAACTATGTGTCCGGATACTGATTGTATTTACCAATATTGTAGATATATTAACACATTGTTGCCGTATTATTGTTTCCATGAAGTAAGGCATGCAACACTGATATGTATATGTCACGTTATAATCAAGACTTGGAGCACTGTCCACCTAACTATGAGCAGGTTTATTGATTATTTCGCTTTAAACCGACTCTGAAGGAAGTGAATTAGGGGCGGCTATGACAGGACATCCGTACTCCGGCGGTGCCCCATGTTAGTAGTTGAGAGAGCTCAGTATCCTTTCACTGTGGAGTCTATCGTATTTGACAGTGTCTGTTTCTGCCGATATATGTTCCATAATGTCGTTTATGAAGATGGGCAGGGCCTTAAGGTTTGCTGTATTTCGCATACTGGCGCGTGGATATAGATAGGCCATGTCATACAAGCGATGGGTAGTCAAGCAGACATCCACGACTGGGGAACATACAGCGGCAGTCAATACCACTGGCCAGATGGGGACAGTCAAACACGTTCTACACTTTACAAATGCACATCGGTGTCCATTGTAGGACTCCAAAAATTCTGACTGTTTTGCCAGTATCGCCAAGAACAGCCAATCCAGTACAAACCGTGACTACGGCACAGCTGAACATATGCACCACCAGCGTGTTTAAGGTTGATGATACCTGCCCATGACATGCAGGACATATGAACAGAGGTCCCCAGACTGCCGTGTCCATACATGTGCGTCCATATCCCAGTTCCGCACACATGAAGGATGTGTCATGCGTGCCGTGGGGGTTGCAGCCCTGGTATCCTGGGTATGCAAAATGGGTCTCGGTGTTGTTTGGCTGATAATCCGTTGTCCGCCCGTGGGAGGGCTGCGGGTACAGGGCGTGCGTTAGTCCCCAGTAAGGATGGAAAGCTCCCATAGGGTAATGCCAAAGGCATGTGTGAAATGTGTTCAGCCCTACATCAGTGTCAGTAGGCATTTCCCAAGGATGGACAAGCGTCACGGACAAGATGGCACCCATAATAGCAAGCCTGGTGGAATCACACAGCCGTAGTAGGGCATGACACAGGACATAAAGATGGAAACAGCAGTACATACACCCGTAGACATCCATCCTGCCATGCGAATCCCAGCGTACACAGCAGCGAAGGTGCTATCCAGTATGTGGGGATCACCCGCCTCCACTCTGCGGAACATACCTGCGACCTGTGGAACACATATTAATGGCACACCAACAACGTCAACTAGGAAGGTCATACTATCGCTAAAATATGGAGTTCACACACATAACCGACATACTGTCATGAATACATAGGTTCTACATGTACCGGCTGTGTTATACTGACAATTCAGTGGCGGATAGTTCACAATGGTACCTGTGAGGATTATGTAAAGCTGTTGCCAACCTGCAGGACTACAGTAACACCCTATGGGTAAATTGTGGAAGGACACGGGTTACGTAGCACTACATAATATGGGTAGGCGGACAGACATCCGGGAATGGGGAACATATGGCGGCAGTCAAACCCACTGGCGAATGGACACAGTCCAACATGTCCTAAACTTTACATATGCACATCGGTGTCCATTGCAGGACCCAAATATTACTCCTTAAGTGAGTGTGAGCAACATAGTGTGAACGGAAGAGGTGACAGCCGTGACTACGGCACAGGTAGATATATGCACCACAGGTGTCTTCAAGGGTGATGACAGCCGTCCATGAAATGCAGGACATATGAATAGGACTCCCCAGGCTGCTGCATCCATACGTCGTCCACATCCCATTTCCGCACACATGAAGGGTGTGCAAGGGTACTGTCGGCGGTTGCAGACATGGGATCGTGGGTATGCATATATGGGTGTCGGTGTGGATTGGCAGATGATTCATCGTCCGCCCGTGTCGCGGGGCGTGGCCATAACATATCGTTACTCCGCAATACTAATACCGATCATCCACGGAAATGGAGAATGCAGCTGTGAAATGTTGACAGCCCGATACTAGTGTCAGTAGGCAGTTCCCATGGATGGACAAGCGTGCGGCCAAGATGGCACCCATAGCTGCAAACCTGGGGAATCCACAGCTGTTGCAAGGCATAACCCAGGGAATACAGATCACGGTGTACAGTACACACCCCATTCAAAGAAAGACCGCTGGGCAGATACCGGCGTACACAACACTCCATGTGCCAGCACATCTATGGGGATCCTGCGGCTTCCATACAGTGGAACAGATGGGTCACCTGTGTAAAGATACCAATGGCACAATCTCCACGTCTGCTGGGAATGACATAGGATGGTCAAACTATGGCGTTGACACCAAAGAAAGACATCCTTCGGTGAATTAATAGGATTGATGTCAATACACCATGGCAAACACCCAATGAACAGGGAAGACTTGCTGGCACCCTATGGCCACAAACAATGTCACACATAGGTAGATGGAACAGTCAACATAAACATTTCGTCCACGACAGGTGCATATGGTATCCAAAGGTACTTCATAGAGATGTATTCGCTACCACCCGTTGTCCCGTGAGACTTACACATAACATGGAAGTATCCAGGCTTTAAATGTCCACCCTTACACTTCCATTTGTCACTTTCTATGCGAGCAATGGGGATGTAGCCACAGCATAGAAAGCAGTGTCGTACTGCTAACGAAACACACACATGTCAACATCACAGGAAGCATACTAAGAACACCGTATTACATGATATTGTACTATGCAACACAAACAAACCGGAAACCTGCAGCAAGAATAGTCCCGTGGTTCGACACAACACAAGTCTTAGTAACATTTGAACAGTTCATTAAAACATGCAGCGTTTTCGTTGTTTCCACAGCGATGTGCAGGAAATATGCTATGTCTAAGAATGTTCACAAACAACAATGTGAGTCTTAACATGATTTTAAATATCACACTGTTGATTGTGAACACTGTAACTAATTGCTTATTCAGATGTATGGTGAAAAAGCGGAAACACACACACACACGGAAGGGGCGGAGATGAACCTCGCCTATTTACATGAACTCAGTACAGTATGAATCATTTACACAGCAGCTACCGAGTTAACTGGCGTGGCGCTGTCAGAGGCATACATGTAGGCTGCTGGCGTCACCCGCAAGACAATATTTGGAAATAGCCAAGGCATGTGTTGCGAAGCGTCTAAAAGCATAATCAGTCGCAGGGGCAGCTGGAAACACACACACACACACACACGGAAGGGGCGGGGGCGAACCTACGACTATCTACATGAACACACTACTGTATGAAGCATTTACAGAGCAGCTACCGAGTTTGCTAAACAGGCGCTGTCACAGGCATACTTGTAGGCTGCTGACATCACCCGAAGACAATAGTTGGCAATAGCCAAGGCATGTGTTGCGGGCGTCTAAAAGCATAATCAGTCGCAGAGACAGCTGGAAACACACACACACACACGGAAGGGGCGGGGGCGAACCTCGACTATCTACATGAACACACTACTGTATGAAGCATTTACAGAGCAGCTACCGAGTTTGCTAAACAGCGCTGTCACAGGCATACTTGTAGGCTGCTGACATCACCGCAAGACAATAGTTGGCAATAGCCAAGGCATGTGTTGCGGGCGTCTAAAAGCATAATCAGTCGCAGAGGCAGCTGGAAACACACACACACACACGGAAGGGGCGGGGGCGAACCTCGACTATCTACATGAACACACTACTGTATGAAGCATTTACAGAGCAGCTACCGAGTTTGCTAAACAGAAGCTGTCACAGGCATACTTGTAGGCTGCTGACATCACCATAAGACAATAGTTGGCAATAGCCAAGGCATGTGTTGCGGGCGTCTAAAAGCATAATCAGTCGCAGAGGCAGCTGGAAACACACACACACACACGGAAGGGGCGGGGGCGAACCTCGACTATCTACATGAACACACTACTGTATGAAGCATTTACAGAGCAGCTACGAGTTTGCTAAACAGAAGCTGTCACAGGCATACTTGTAGGCTGCTGACATCACCGCAAGACAATAGTTGGCAATAGCCAAGGCATGTGTTGCGGGCGTCTAAAAGCATAATCAGTCGCAGAGGCAGCTGGAAACACACACACACACACACGGAAGGGGCGGGGGCGAACCTCGACTATCTACATGAACACACTACTGTATGAAGCATTTACAGAGCAGCTACCGAGTTTGCTAAACAGGCGCTGTCACAGGCATACTTGTAGGCTGCTGACATCACCCGCAAGACAATAGTTGGCAATAGCCAAGGCATGTGTTGCGGGCGTCTAAAAGCATAACCAGTCGCAGAGGCAGCTGGAAACACACACACACACACACACGGAAGGGGCGGGGGCGAACCTCGACTATCTACATGAACACACTACTGTATGAAGCATTTACAGAGCAGCTACCGAGTTTGCTAAACAGAAGCTGTCACAGGCATACTTGTAGGCTGCTGACATCACCGCAAGACAATAGTTGGCAATAGCCAAGGCATGTGTTGCGGGCGTCTAAAAGCATAATCAGTCGCAGAGGCAGCTGGAAACACACACACACACACACGGAAGGGGCGGGGGCGAACCTCGACTATCTACATGAACACACTACTGTATGAAGCATTTACAGAGCAGCTACCGAGTTTGCTAAACAGGCGCTGTCACAGGCATACTTGTAGGCTGCTGGCGTCACCGCAAGACAATAGTTGGCAATAGCCAAGGCATGTGTTGCGGGCGTCTAAAAGCATAATCAGTCGCAGAGGCAGCTGGAAACACACACACACACACACACGGAAGGGGCGGGGGCGAACCTCGACTATCTACATGAACACACTACTGTATGAAGCATTTACAGAGCAGCTACCGAGTTTGCTAAACAGGCGCTGTCACAGGCATACTTGTAGGCTGCTGACATCACCCGCAAGACAATAGTTGGCAATAGCCAAGGCATGTGTTGCGGGCGTCTAAAAGCATAATCAGTCGCAGAGGCAGCTGGAAACACACACACACACGGAAGGGGCGGGGCGAACCTCGACTATCTACATGAACACACTACTGTATGAAGCATTTACAGAGCAGCTACCGAGTTTGCTAAACAGGCGCTGTCACAGGCATACTTGTAGGCTGCTGGCGTCACCGCATAAGACAATAGTTGGCAATAGCCAAGGCATGTGTTGCGGGCGTCTAAAAGCATAATCAGTCGCAGAGGCAGCTGGAAACACACACACACACACACACGGAAGGGGCGGGGGCGAACCTCGACTATCTACATGAACACACTACTGTATGAAGCATTTACAGAGCAGCTACCGAGTTTGCTAAACAGAAGCTGTCACAGGCATACTTGTAGGCTGCTGGCGTCACCCATAAGACAATAGTTGGCAATAGCCAAGGCATGTGTTGCGGGCGTCTAAAAGCATAATCAGTCGCAGAGGCAGCTGGAAACACACACACACACACACGGAAGGGGCGGGGGCGAACCTCGACTATCTACATGAACACACTACTGTATGGAAGCATTTACAGAGCAGCTACGAGTTTGCTAAACAGGCGCTGTCACAGGCATACTTGTAGGCTGCTGGCGTCAGCCGCCAAGACAATAGTTGGCAATAGCCAAGGCATGTGTTGCGGGCGTCTAAAAGCATAATCAGTCGCAGGCGCGGCTGGAAACACACACACACACAGAGACACACACACGGAAGGGCGGGGGCGAACCTCGACTATCTACATGAACACACAACTGTATGAAGCATTTACAGAGCAGCTACCGAGTTTGCTGAACAGCGCTGTCACAGGCATACTTGTAGGCTGCTGGCGTCACCCGCAGGACAATAGTTGGCAATAGCCAAGGCATGTGTTGCGGAGCGTCTAAAAGCATAATCAGTCGCAGAGGCAGCTGGAAACACACACACACAGACACAGACACACACACACACACACACACACACACACACACACACACACACACACACGGAAAGGGCCGGGGGCGAACCTCGCCTATCTACATGAACACACTACAGTATGAAGCATTTACAGAGCAGCTACCGAGTTTACTGAGCAGGCGCTGTCAGGAGAGCATACCCCTCGTGAGTGGTATCATTTGCAAAGGCAATGCGCCCGATCGGGTGTTCGGACAGAGTCGCGATCCGCAGTCTGTTACCATCCCAAGATGGTGCCGTACACTAACTGCGTTAGTGCTCCAGTCGAGAATAACAAGTAACTACTGATCAGTACATCACTGCATACTGGGCATGCTCAGACACTTAGACTCGGCACAGGGCAGACATGCATACACATGTTGCGGCGGCATGGGTGGCGTAATGTGGACCGTCGTGTGTGTCCAGCCACACAACAGAAACCTGGCCATGCCACAGGCGTGGCCGTTGCGTGGGGATAGAGGCATGCACCGGGGTATTACTGCAGGCGGCTGCGGTGTGCACTGTGCTGTGTGTCTATCTACACAGCTGCCTACTGGGCATGCTCAGACACTTAGAGTCGGCACAGATCAGACATGCATACACATGGTGCGGCGGCATGGGTGGCGGAATCACGGACCATCCTGTGTGTCCGGCCACACAACAGTAACCGGTCATGCCACAGGCGTTGTTGTTGCTGCGGGGAATATGTAGGTGCAATTAACCATGTGTAGGACTGGCCTACAGTTTGTTGCATGCTACAGACAACCCTCACAAACACAGGATACCTTCACAGATGTCCTGAGGACACTGGTGAGTGGGCATGCTCTCACAACAGCACCGTTTGGGTGACATGAACCACCCATACATAGCCTGGGAACATTACCCATGGCACAACACAGTCGCCAGCAGTCCCAGGTGTTCACACACCTGGCCACTGTTAAACAGCCATGCACCATACATACCAGGGGGGGGGATGTCTGACAGTTCTGCCCATCACGCATGGTGAGGATATGCCCCACACAGGATGTACAGCCCTCAATGGTGATGCAAGACCGTATAGTGGATCCACTGGTCATCCACTCACTGTAACCAACACCAGCATGGGGACCTCAGTGATGACCTCTCCACAGAAAACCACACACATCATATGACCGGTGTGGTACCCTACATGTCCTCCATGCCAATGTTGAACAGAGGCCAGACCGGCAAGCGCCTAGCGAATGCCTTCCCGACCACCCACATGCATGTCTGCAACAGGCAAACATGATGACATCAGGACCTTGTCCACCACAGGTAGGCACATGGTGTGGTGGACCGCAGCCACTGACTACCTGTACATCAACAGTTGGAGCTACTACATGGCAGGGCAATGACAGTACCAGGAAACCATCACCCATTCATACCGGCGTCACCATAGGGCGGCACATACCAACATCCAGGTCCGCTCGTGGGAGTGGTACTGCAGAGGGCACATGAGACAACCACAGGGCCTTCCCTAACTGTGGTAAGGACATGGTTGGGGGCACACAGACTTGCCTGGAAATGGTCCAGAATGGTACAACAGTCACTGCACCCACAGACATTGTCTGCATACCACAGGACATGTTCCATGCATACATCCCCAACAGGGAACATATCCATCCCACCAGAGTGTATCCTCCTACACATGTCATATGGCCTGGGTGATCCCATATCTCTATGGCGTTTGACCGTCAGCAATGGGCACCGATGGTTTCCCTGGCTGTGTGCTACCCATCCTCTTTGAGGCCCTCGGCCCACACATGCGGACCACTGTGTCATGTTAGCCTTACTATGGGCTATGTCCCCAATGGATGCCATATGGCATCTGTGGTCCCACTATGCCAGGGTAGTGCTCCTATGGACTGTCAACAGCCACACCCTATCGGCTTGACAAGTGTTGTCTGCAAAGCTGTGTGGAGGTCCATACAGGTGGTCATGGTTACAGATAGCGGTGTACAGCCAATGCGGAACATACCCACAACTACATAGTCAAGGCGGATCCTGCCTCCCGAACCTGCTCGTCCAGTCTGGAGTGTTCACCAAGGCCATTGATGGGGATATGTGGGTTTGCACACAGTACCATGACCTGGTGGGGCGTTCAGAGCACACTACACATGGGACCCATGTAAAGGCTCGCCAGCATACATGTGGGGACATATGTCACCCGATGCTTCTCACACAGGTTGGAGGTCACACCACACAGGGTTGGTGCTGAAGGTGCCTTGTCACACTCATATCTGGACCCAGTGGAGGCCCACAGGGCTCACTCCTGTGCCCCTGCCTTATGGCATCCGACCTTTCAATGTGCATGCAATCATAGGGGGATTGTAGCAGACAAGGTATGCAGATGACTACGCACCGGCCGACATACCCAGCACCCCATGTTACACGAACATCCACCTAGGGCGTCATAGACATGGATGACTGGTGCCAGAGCCATGGCCTGCTACCAAATGCCAGAGAAGGTGCAGCCCTACCCAGTGTGAAGAACATGTTAGTCCCAATGTCACATGTAGGTGATGCGCCATTAAAGATGGTGGACATGTTCAGGTAATGGCTACCACACCTGTTGGCAACCTCTGTCAACACACACAATGGCAATGTGGGTGTGAAGACATTCCATTGTGGCCTCCTGGTCTGGATGGAATGGCAACCACATCAGGGGTGTTCATTGTACCCCTGTACACATCACACACCAGTGCAATGACTGCGTACAATGGCACATGTGGCCTGTAGCTAACCTGGCGCCTGCAGCACTTTCGGAAGGACATAAGCGTTCCACAAGGCGGGGATGGCGGTGCTGGGACATGTGTCACAAGGTGCGGCCAAGGGGACACCGGCTGTGGATCTTCACAGCACAGCTGCTCCGTGGTGATCTGTGCCTGACATACGGCCATGTCTGACCTGGGTGACATGGGCACATTCCACCTCCCAGGCCCCATGCGAACCACGGGCACAGAAGCGACTGTCATACGCCACAACCTAAAGATGAGTGGGACGTGCTGGGGGAACAGGTTAGCGGCCAGACACACACTACAACACGGGGAGGAGTGCCAGGCCATGTGAAGGAAAGGCCCTGACTGCCTTTGTCCAGGACTGCTACTGCCGTGTGGATGTGTGACTATAGTTATCGCCAGTCAACCTCTGTGTGTCACTGCTAGACCAGGGACTGGGGACTGATGGATATGGCATCCCCATCCTGAGGGGTGTTAGATGCCACACACAGTCATGCTAGGTCCACACATGTCGTAGGGCACATATCCTGTCACGTTCATGTGTGCCTATGTACCTATGTAGGGGTCCATGCGGATGTGGGTAACTGTGCTATGCTGATTTTGCCAGACATGCCTGTGGGTACCCACGACTACCGTGGGGAACTAATTACAGTGCTCCCAGTAGGCGCGTGCAAGTACACCATCAGTATCATGCGGGTTAACTGCACCGACATGGTGCTACACATGTAACCACCACACATACTGTGTACACATATCAATGAATGCTGCACCTGTCCTGCATGGTATGTCTGCTGCATGATGTCCGTGCACAACACACATCACATACACACCTGTCACCAGCCATACACACACACCACAACATACACAGCGCGTACTATGCGGACACAGGTATCACATACACCTCTCACTATCGTGTCCACCCTGTGCATCATAATATGTCAGCTTAACCGTGCATTGATGGTGTGGCTCACAGTTATCGCGGCAGAGACTTAATCATATGCACAGGGTGATATGTGTGCCACAGGCATGGGCTGTACCAATGGATGACATCATGTGTGTGTGTAAGGGCCAGTGCATTGAGTGGGCATGACTATGTAGATTGCATGTGGGTGTGGTGGAGCCCTACAGTTGTGTCTGCTGTGTGTGGGTGTGTGTGTACACAGTTCAGTCATCTGTGATGCCTACGGGGTATGCTTGGCAGCCCCTGACTGTACAGTGCAGGTGTTACGGCTCACTGTGTCTGCGGCGGCGAAGTGACCAGCGCCTGCCTGGGGTCGCGCAGACGCGACGGGTGGAGGTACAGACTGTCCACTCTCCGATGTCACATGTCCGCTGGAAGCGTGCCCGGCGGGGCCGTCCAGGGCCGCGTCCGTGGCCTGCTCTGTCCTGGTGTGGATGGTGTGGTAGCAGCTGCAGTGCTACTGCTACCATCACTGTCTGTGTGGGCATGGGAGGTGGCGCGCACGCTGACCTGCAGCAGGTGGTGTTGCTGGCACTGCCCACGTGCCCTATGCCTCACCCTACCTGGTGTTCCTGCACGGACTGCGCCGCGCTCAAGGATGGCCAAGCCTCGGTCGATGAGACCAGCCATATCGCCCAATCTCCTATCCAGAACATCGGCAAGATGCTGTTGTGCATTCGCCAATGCCTGGATGCTGTCATTTAAGTGCGGATTGCGGACCTCTGCAGCCTCTGCCCCTCCTGGTTCTGCCCTTCGGCACGTGCCTGCGCCGCCATTACCGTCTGGAACATGCGTCTCGTTATACCAGCTGCTGCACCTGGGCGGCAGGTGTATGTCTAGCGGTGCTCCCCTACGGGCAGCACCTGCCACATGCCTGCGTGGCACTGCACCAGTCCTTACACTGGCAAGATCGTGGGTAGCCACACCTTCTGGAGCCACCACACATCCCTGGTCCGGGACAACAGACGCTGACTGCCCATCATGGATGGGCAGTGGTGTTGGGGTATGTGTCGGCATCTGAACCGTGTGCAGGGATGAAAGGGCGTATGTGTGATGTTCTCCAGTGGCACAGACTCTGCCTGTGGCGACCCTGCCTGTGCCTCATGCACATGCTCATCACCACTAGTATCTGTGGGGACACTAGCATCAGATTGACCGCGGGAGGGAGCACCTACAGCACCTGTCAATACAAAGACATACCATCGGTTACAATACAGACACACACACACACACACACACACACACACACACACACACACACACACACACACACACACACACACACACACACACACACACACACACACACACACACAGCATGCATGTGATTATGCAGGTGGCATGCAGCATTCACACAACACAGACCAGTGAATGCAGACCAGACATTCATAGTGGCAGTATGTACACTGCCCTGGTGGGGACAGTACAACAGGCAGGTGTCATTTAGTAGGCATGCAGTACACACATTCATGGTAGTTTGCATGCATCAGCGTGATACACCGTGTGGCCGCGGGCAAGTTGGGAGTACACATGGCTGCCAACACTATGTAATGTACACCGCAAACATGTGCGGTATCATGTGGGCGATGTGAAGATGGTGTCCCACCGCATGCACCACATCACGATGGCTGTCATGGTGCAGTGTTATGTGTACAGTGTACAGATACAATGTATGTGTAACAGTGATGTCTGTGTAGATGCGTTGCTGTGAGCTGTGTGCATAGCTATGCGGTGTGTGGTGCGGGCTCTGTGCCACTGCACAGTAGCAGGACACAGCTATGTGTCTGTGCGATCGCGTGACCTGGGCGCATTACATTGCCATGTCTGTAAGCCAGTTCAGCTGCTCAGCAGCACATATATGGTGGACATTGGAGGCACCTGTAGTAGCTGTGGAGAGGAATTTCATGTCACTGGTGTACTACATCAGATGTCCAGGGGTCCACTACATTGATGAACCCACTATGTGTGTACAGGGTGCAATGGTGAGTACCCACTGTGGATGTGCTGTGTGGCAACATGCCTGTAGGTATCAACCATGGCCTTGTCTGTCTGACTCATTGACAATTGTGTGTGGTAGACATTGTGCACACGGCCCTGTGGTGGCCCATGTGACATACACCCATACTAGTGTGGCGTGTCACATTCTCTGGATATGCTGACAGTGTGTATGTCTGCTATGTTGTGCATAGGTCATATCATGGTGTGACAATGCTGCAGCCAGACATCCGCGTGCATGGGACATGGCATGCGCCATGTCTGGCGATGTGCACCGATGCAGGGGCATGGGTCACATTGGTAACACCTGTGCTCTGGCCAGATCACAGCTCACTCTGTGGTACTGTGTCCATACTGCACTGGCATACCAATGCATACTACACATGCAGCCATTGTGTAACACCTACACCATTGTATGCATAGCTGAATGCACGTAACACACCAATTGGTTGTGTGGTGTCATACCACTCTGATAGCAGGTGTATCTACTGTACATGGGTGGTGTGTATGTCGGGTGGTGCGAGCTGTATACCGTGGCGGGGGCACACACAGGTGAGCATGTCATGCCCTGACACATGGGGAATATCAATACAGCAGAACATGCGTTTGACTGGCAACAGACTTACCTGCAACAGACCCTTGTCCTTGCGACCGCCAGGCGTACCTGTAAAGGCATTACACAAAGGTATACACATTAGCCATTACTATCTCCACGGTCAGCACTGTGCATGACACATCATGCATGTGTGTGGTTGCATGTGCTATGCACATGTCTGCTAACACAACATAGCATACAATGGTTTGCATCTTGTGTGGCCATATACCTGGCATGTATTGCTATATCATGTGTTGTACTATGACACCCACACCCGTCGCCTATCATACAAACATGCAACACTGACTTACCATGCAGCTCCAGGCTCATAGCTCGGGGAGACACCCACCTCCACGATGGGCCTTAAGTGGTTCTGCGTGTTGTTCGTGGGTGTCCCCAGACTGGCCAGGAGCTCCTCCGTAGCTGTGAGTGGGGGCTGTGTTGGTGGCCCACCACCTGTCCCACGTTGTTGCCTGGCGATTGCAGCGGCACGCTGTCTTGCATGCGGATCAGGTCTGTGCAGTGCCTGCGGTTGTTGGTAGCTGCGGTTGGTTCCGCCCGCTGTTCACCCTCCTGCACAACTCCTCCCACATCTCCTGCCGTTCTTGTGCCTGCTGTGGCACATGGCTAAACAGGCGTTGTAGTTACTCTGGAGGTATGGTATGATGACCTCCTCCTCCTGTCGGCTAAATGGTGGAAGCGGGGCGTGGCATTATCTGGAAGACATAATGATGGTGGCAGGTCACATTCACACTGCTGTGCTGGCATACTGTTGGAAATACATTGCTATGACATATGCGACATCTGCACAGTGATCTGTGAAGGGCATCGTGGCGGTGACACAGCCGATGTTGTGGCTTCACACCATTGAGCACTGGGTGTCACATCATATCTGTGTGCCACCCCATCACACTGTGCCGCACCATGTAGATGTTAGCCTGCCATGGACATGTGTACCTGGCTGCACCTATGTCCATATCAGTTGGCATATGTCCCCATGTGGCGTCTGTGCTACTGTTCACCTGTGCGGCTGTGTATATGTCAGTACACATCCGTCTGTGTCCATTGTGAGCGTCAGCAGCGGCACTGTACACATACACATGGACACCTGCACATGCATGTGTTGTGCCATGTACTTCCACACAGCACTGTACGGTGCTGGACAACTTGCCCAGCTCACCTGTGTTGCATTATGTGATAGACATGGAGCAATGTGTAACCATGACACATTAGCAGGAAAGGCCATGCATAGCATGTACCGCACACATTGTGCAGAGCATCACACAGCACCTGTAACATGACAGGGTGCATCGCCACCACATTACTACTGTGTATGGTTGATAGTGAGAGTGCCTTTTGTCCATTGCACCATGTGGGACTGTGATAGCTCATGCAGCCTTGCTGGTCATCTCTGCATGATATGGCAGGGTATGCCACATACATGGCAATGGGTGTGACCCACCCAGGGGCTGGCGGTATTGGCAGGGTGGCTGTCCATTGCTTTTGTCATAGCTGTGTGAATATGGACATTCAACATGTTTATCACCATGGTGTGGACACTGTCCTCCAGCGAGGTATGCTGTGCGCTGCTTGTTGAGGGTGTGTGTGGTGCATGCAGGTATCACACATCCATGCATACACTGTAGCCCTGGCAGGTGCTATGTGCTGGGATGTTGATCGACACAGTGCTGTATGTGTACACACGCTATCCCATGCACATGGATATCTGCCTGAACTGATGTGGGTAACACATATGTGTACATACATTGCCGCTGCCACCCACATGTCTGCTGCTGCACTGCACACCGCCATCCCTCCTGTGTGAATGTGGTGTTGGCCTCAGCAGAGGTATCCATGTATGGGGACATGGATGTTCACATAGCAGGCCCACTGATGGTATCGTCGATCTGACCATACACATATGATGCACCCCTCACACATACAACCCATTCATATTGTTGTTCACAATGGTGACACGGCTATATTGCTATGCGGAGCCATTCACAGACATACATACACAGAGGCATGCAGCCCATCTGTGTCATTGGCGGACTATTGGTGTGGTTTGGCACCTAGCGTGTTTGACTGCAGGTGGCGCCAGACCTACTGTGCACATGTCTACATGGTAGGCCTGTTCTACGGTAGGCATCTGTGATGTGCTGTGCACATCTCATACCTGCACATTTGCTTGTTGTCCATCGGTCCACAGGCCAGTGGTGGGACATACAGGGATGTTGCTGAACATATGTACATGCGACCCTGTACAACTGTGGCTAGCCTCTCAGATGCTCATGTGTCGTGGGCGTGAACACCGTACACACACATGTGGTTGTGGGCGCCGTCCATACCCATCTCCACCTGTGGGTTGCTATCATCCCACACACTCCTTGTACTGTATGTTCAGGCTATGCAGCTATGTGGGGCTTGTGTGCATACAATGCGATACTATGTGCCTTTGCACCCATCACGAACATTGTCACACAGGTACACCGGCAGCCATACACATGCAGATTGTTGTCAGCATGTCACATGTGGTACACACCTAACACATCTCCTGCGGGACATGGTAATCTGTATGGGCATGTCCAGTAGTGACATACCACAGCTACCCCTACATGCCGGCTATGCAGGACATGTCTGTGTACATCTACTGTGACATATACACAAGCAATGCCCCCTACCTACATCACATGGTACTACCTGTGGGTATGTGTGTCTGCATCCATGCTATGGCCATAGATGACAATTGTACATCTATATGTGCAACATACCTCAGTGGGGGTTGTCATGAGCACATGTTCCATGTGTCAATGCATTGTTTGTGTCTGTTGGGCAGTCATTGTTGTGCATGGTTTACATGGCTGACATAGTGTACTGTGTCTGATTCCAGGTACTTCATTGGGCTACCAGCATTGTACATTTCTACAGCACATTCCAGCCATCATGTAGCCAGCTTAGATGACAGTGGGAGGTGTTCCGCCATGTGCACATATGTCACACGGTACAAGGGTGACTGACACACATTGTCGGGACTGGGTTCTGACTGCTGTGGATGTGTGTACGGTGTTGACAACCATGACTGCACCAGATGGTGTCTTCTGGATGTGTGACATTCACAACAAACACCCACATTCACATAGCAGCACATCGTCCACGACAATTGACATTCCTGCCTGAACACTGTATGCGGTATGTTTGTATGACCACTGCATATATCACTGGTGGCCACCAGCATGGCTGCCTACAACAGCAGTGTGTATCCTGTGCAAACATGGGTTACACCAGTCACACCACACCTGTGCCAGCTGGCCCTGTAGTGGGTGACAGTGCAGTTCCATTCATCATGTAACAGTATACATCGTGCACCAGTATGTTGCAGACATGTGAGCGGCTGTGCTACTCAACATATGCACACATGACACATCACCTGGTACACCGTGTCTGCCTTGCCACCTGCTATTGTGACCACCCTGTGATGACATTATGCGGCCCACATGGGCGTGGACATGTGATGGCTCAATGGTGAATTAACCGTCCAGGTGTGTGTCTAGCCAGGTGTCCAGTAGCCACTGGTCTGCATGCAGGGATAGTCTACATTGGCCTACTCTGTCACTGGGACTGTTGACTATGGTCATACTGTTGTTATGCAGGCATGTGCTGTTTGTCCAGTCTGATAGTCGTGTTGAACCACACTACCGTGGCACACATGGCGTGTGGACATCTGGCTAAGGTGTGCAGCCCACATGTACATCTTCTCATGCTATGCTGCCTGTGCAGCGGTGTCACATGTCTGTCTCTGGCAGGGCTGTCACAGGTAGGCACAGCATGCAGTGATGTGTAACAATGCTTACACCCTCCACTGTGCTGTACACTAGCACTGCACACACAGTACAGCACACATGTCATTTATCTCACGGTGCCTGGGACCTGCCTCCATGCCCTACGGCACACCTGCCAGTCCAGATTGTACACAGATCATACCTCCCAGTCACATACCTGGACTGCAACACACACAGGTGGGTGGTTCCCACACCACACCGTGATTTACACACATACTGTATTTTCCCATGACACATTGCATCATAGGTAGTCCATGTTCAGATACCCATGTTTGTGGCCACTACACACATTGTGACAGCGACAGTGCAGACACTGTACACCACAGGTTACATGCCAGTCGGGTTGGCATGCTGTACATTGCACCTGGGACAGTTGCTACTGCTATGTATTGCCAGCAACACGACCTTCCCTAGTATGGACTCCCACGTACCCACACATGCTTGGCCATGCAGTGCGCATAGCTGGGCGACACATTTCATGTCACATACCCTACCTACACTACCCTCAGCATGCACCAAACCTCCATGTGTCTGTATGCTGGGCCTACACACCTCCCCTCTGTTTGATGAACATCCAAGCTTAGCATCCGTGCTAGCCACACCTAAGCACACAACCATAGCAGCATGCATGGTACATACACTACAGCCGGTATTACTGACATCCACTGACAGAGGTAGTTGAGGGCATGGCACCCGTCCGATGGACAGTCTATGTGCCTATGCCAACAGTGATCACAGTGCACTTCTGCTACATTTACACACTGGTAGGGACCATGCTATTCCACACTGAGACATGGTGGTGCTGGCATTTTCACAGGCGCCACAGTGGTATTCCTGTTCCATGCACGTGCTGTATGGGCACATGTGCAGGCTGTTGCACGGTAGTTTTGTTCACCTGTGTGTTGTGTGTCACTTGACAGTCATGGTGTGTCCTGCTGGTGCATGACATACTCCACAGCTAGCTACCTACACATGACTGCCAGACATTGCAGTGTGGGCCCTCACGCAGTGTGGTGGTATGTCTCTGCTGTTTGACTACATCCACATTCAATGCAGCATACCGCGGTCATGCAGGCATTGACGACACAGATGTTGCTGGCATCCTGCCTGCCAATGGGGTACCTACCAACAATACACACTCTCACTCACTACAGGGTTCCAATCCTTGGCTGGACATTGTATTAACCCTGTGGACACATACATAGTACTGGCATGCACATGTTATGTCTGGGAACACAGTCCCAATGTCACCTCCAACCGCCGTGGTTGTTGTATCCGCCAACCTGGCTGTTACATGTCTCTGCAGCAGCACCGTCAGTGACTGCTAGCCCATTCATGTCGTTGTGCACCCTGACCACCACACTACCACATCTATCACACTACACATGGATGGTACTGCATTGCACGTATGGGGCTGCATCTCTACACCCATGACTGGGCCATTCAGTATGGCACTGGGCCACATCTTGACATACATGCTTCACACACTCATTGACTACCTGCATGCCTTTCCTGGCACCCTTGTTGGGCTTCTGTGCCACAGCACACCACATCCCATGCTGGCCACCTGTCATATTATTGCATGGGTGGTTGGGGTGGTACAGAGGGTATCACATCAGACATGATCCGCTCTTTGCCCTTCAGCACCATTCCACTTTATGCTATTGACAGTGTACACATCCAGCATCACATCGTACCCTATGTATCGGCATGTTCGCCATGTGCCTTCTGTACAGTTCACACAGTGGTGCAGGCATATCATGCTGACTACAACATTTCAGGGGCGTGTGGCATTGCGCGTTCCTCAGACATGTGGCCCCTCATGCTCAGTATTTGCATCGTACACTACCTGCTGTCACACAGTACTGTACATGCCTACATATACCACTTCTACATACCTGGCAGCATTCTGGCTCATCCTACTCATGTTGCTGACACCCATACAGGTGACAGTGTGGCAGATATATCATGTAGATAACATTG
The DNA here is from genome assembly GCF_019279795.1 of Protopterus annectens. Classification (NCBI taxonomy): domain Eukaryota; kingdom Metazoa; phylum Chordata; order Ceratodontiformes; family Protopteridae; genus Protopterus; species Protopterus annectens. The sequence goes on along the minus strand of NC_056729.1, from coordinate 1,176,061,815 downwards.
CAACAGTTACATCACACATAGTGCATACACATCACCTTTGCATACTGACGGTCATGCGGTGTGTATCACATGCATACTGTCCCTATACAGGCATATCACGTTGTACATGGTTGATGTACACACACATAGCCCACATGGTGCTGTGGTTGCCATATTACACCATAAGCGTGGGTACACACGTGCAGGACTACACATTTCTGCACCGTATCTCTAGCTGATACCTTGGGTGCCCTTGTACCTGTGCCATACACACATGTACCCGCAGGCCGTGTTACAATGACACATGTGTGGTGTACCTTACACAATGGATACAACGTTACATGTCTCAGTATAGTCATGCTGTGCTCTCTACCCAGCTCAGACAGTTGACATATGCAAATGACAGCCATGTAACACATCTGTGCTCACCTGCATGCCACTAACACAGGGGTGTAATGTACTCTGCCATGGGCCATGTTCTCCACAGTACTGATGCATGTAGTACTCCTACATGGCGTTTGCTGTGGGCAGGGGAGGAGCAGTCCTGCATGTGTGCACACATGCCACTTTGCTCGGCCGGGCGTCTGTGTGACATCCACAGACTGGACACACACCATGCTGTGGGACATAGGTCCTGTGCACATCCCACAGGGGCACACTGTGTCACTAGTCATGTGATAGCTGCCTTGCTGGTAGGGTGACACACACCCATGGTACCACCACAGCGGACGTATTGTATAGACATGACAGTTGACATCCAGTTCTGCCGTTCAGTGGACACTACCATGGGGGGGGTGTCAGTACTGTGTACATTGCACATGTGTTTACACGGCCCTGCTGGACATCATTGTGGCACACATTGCACCTGCTATGGAGCGTTTGGACATGGTCACTTGCTGTTACCTCCATTTCGGGTACCTATTCTGCTACTACATTGTCCCATATGTGCAGGCCATACATATCTTGTGTATGTATATAACATTAGCCCATCGCTCCATCATGCATGCTATGCCTGTGATACTGTCTATGATTTGTGAACATATCCATCATGCCAGCTTTGCATTACACATAATTGACATAGTAACGCCTACTGCGTGGGATAGGTGCGCGTCGTGCGCACATTCCGTATGACATCGGCGGTATATGCCCATGCACATGTGTGCTGTGACACTATACATAAATGTCCTATCCCCTGCTGTGGCACTTCAGTGTTGGATATCCACTGCCAGCATCGGCGTGGGTGGTGGCATTGTTCTGTGTTTGCAACCCCTATGGCAGACCTGGGGTAGGGTTACCACCTGTGCCACTTTGCAAGGGACAGTCCCTCCTTGGGCAGTTGTGTCCTGACAAATTTATCACAAATGGCAAATGTCCTGAGATTGTGGGACATCACTATATCCCATTCTTATGTAAGAGTTGCATAACATACTTATTTATGTATGTACATTCCTAACTGTTACAAGACACACAATAAGCAACTGAACTGCTACAAGACTACACTTTTCTTTATGCAAAGAGTAGAGTTCTAACCTTTGTACTGACCATGGGTATGTGTCCACCTGTAACATCTGAAGTGTGTCGGCGATTTCCCACTTTGGCCTTTTGAAAGGGTGGCAAGCCGGCCCTGGGGTTATCAGCGGGTGTTTACATGTTGTCCCACTGCTGTGCACGTTGTCCACAGTTGTTGGTATGCTGCGGCGTTTAGCATTACATATCAACCTTAGCCTCTCTCTGCCTGATGGACAGGTATCTTTACCTACACACACCGTTCACATACTGTACAGATTAAGTCATGCGTATCGTCGTTACACACCAGTACATGTCGTGGGTTCGACATACCTTTCCGACCTTTTGTTTTGAGTTCGTCTCTATTCCCCTGTTTCTCTTTCTCTACTTTGTATCGTTCGGTATGAACATACGGTTTGAATATCCAGGAGTCTTCCTTATATTAAATTAGTAAGCCTGATGCATGTGGGTTAATCAGGCCAATAGCTGTTCCTCGGTGTGTACTTATGCGCATATCAGCGGTGATCCCCTTCCTTTCGTTAGATTCTGGCGTCGGCACTAGGCCATGGTTCTTTCCTCGTGTGGCCGTTGGTTATTTGCAATACCTTCGTGAGGATGGTATGTATTGTATCATGTTTGTGTGACTGCATCCGCTATGTGTGTTGTCGGGTACATTTAAGCTGTGGTGTTAGCCGTGGATTGTGTGTGTTGGGTATGGTATTGTGTTCGACATGTGGGTCCCGTGTCCTGGCGGCGTCTGTCGATGGCGTTGTGCATTCAAATGTGTTACATGGCTGTTATTTTCCTGTACATAGCGAATGCATGGATGCATGAGCCGCTGCTAGTGTTTCCCAGGAGCTTGTTGTGGGTATGCGCTGTCCTTCACTGCGAGTATGTGTTAGCTACGGTTTTACCAGTTATCGCTTTGATATGTGCAATGGGGTATATCTGCGGATGTGGGTGGCAGTGCGGGGTGTGAGTCTTGCATTTATACATACCAGATATGCTTGTGTGTGTGCTCCATCCGTGCTTGGGGAGCTGCGGGTTACCTGTGTGTTGTTCGGGAATGTTTGTTTTGTTGATGTCGTCTGCTGTCGGTATCGCCTGCATGTGTGCTTCCTGCACGTATTCCTCCTTCACATCGGTTATATATCTGCGGATGTTAGTCCGTGCCTACCAGCCATTGGCACTTTGTGGCTGATAGTTACGGTGATTGTGGTCCTATACTTGGGGCGGACTGTAGGCTACCGGTAGCCTCCTATTCGTGTGCCGCTTGCTCACGTCCGGTCGTGGAACACACAGCGGTATTTACCGGACCGTGACTGTTCACGATCGGTGCGGGATGGCACATTCGTATTTTCGCCGTACATGCCTGATGCTGTGTAGCGTTGCCGACGGACCGTGTGGAGTGTGCGTTATGGCCGCCATACCTACGGTCGTGGTTTGTACATCGTCCTTTGCATCTCCTGTTTGCTATGGCCCTGTGGTACACTTTGGGACATTTGCGCTTTGCATCATTTACGTCGCCACGTGCATAGCCACTGAGGAGATGTCAGTACTACTTTGTGGGTACTGCTGTACATGCGCCTATGGTTCCTGTACTGTTTGCCTACGCCTTGTATTACACTCCGGCTGTGTCATGTCACCTTCATACAAAGTTTAGACTGACAAACACATTGCACACACACAGCGGAATGCACGTCAACCTCACCTCACACATACACATATTGCCGCCATGGCTGTCAACCTTCTATTTCGGTGGGGAACACACACAGTAGTAATGTGAAACACATGGGCATAATGTGGAACACATAGTAATGGCATAGTGACAACTTCAGCTAAGTAGGTCATAGGTTGATTATGATATGCTGATTTACTTACAGTGAAGAACCTTTACTAACTTACTATGAGTACATTCTATTTACCAGGATGTCATTTATATACATTCCTAACAATGGTTGTTTGAGAGACATTTTCAATGTGGAACTTGGAGGAACTGCGAGGAACATGCACTGTTTTACACCCCAGATGAGGTACATTCCTCATAATGTCGTACACTTCACTGGTATGCTTTCGCTTTGCACCGACGGTTGAACACAATACCTCGTTGGCGCATCGCCCGGTGGCGGCGTGTATCTCCGCACTCATGTCCTATGGATATGACCGCACATATGTAGGGTTGCCACCTTTTCAAATGGCCAAAGTGGGACATTTGTAGTAGAAGCGTCAGATTTTGCATGCCAACACATACCCACGGCCAGTACAAAGGACAGCGATTCACTTTTTTGACGGAATACAAAGCTGTAGCATTACAGTTGCTTATTCTGTTTATTATCATATTTAGATGTTTCTTCTACAAAATAACTGTTTTCTGCAACTAATAAAGTAATTATGGGAAATGGTTTTGTCCTACAATCTCAGGACATTTGCCATTTTGTCAATGTTTTGCAGGACACAACTGCCCAAAGGTGGACTGTCCCTCTGGCGTGGGACAGGTGGTGACCCTACACATATCCCGTTACTGTACCGTGGACGGTGACCATCCCGACAGCGGATATGTATTGCTGCAGGTTAACATTTCCATGGCTGGCGTTACCTGCCCTGCCCACCCTCAGGATGATCGGGTTGTCGGACACTATGTTTAATATGTGGTGACTTTGCGTCTTACTTATCTGTGAACTTGCATCCCTGGGTTCCATATTACCCTGTTGTCCTTTCTATCTGTGTATGCGTACATATATTTCTACATGTGTACTGATATGTATTTCCGTATCTGTGTATGCACATGCGTACATGTGTGGTCGACTTGCGGCGATAGTGGCAGCATATGGCTCGCCGTGTGCTGTTGAACCGGCGTCGCGTTGAGGTGTTGGCGTTCCATGCTCTGCTGGCTATTGGGTGTGCAGTGTTTGGCGGTGCCTTTGTTGGAGTCACACATCGTCCGCGCATACGGTACACATTACGGGCGGACATGTTTGTGTGGCGTCCATTTTACTGTGTGTGCAGGTCAGGAGGTGTCAGTCCATGGGGCCTACACTGTCAAAGTATGTGCTATCGTTCCCTCTTTGCCAGGCGTAGGCATATTAGATGCGCCTCTGTCTACCTACTGGGGCTGGCTCAGTGTGTCCGTGGCGCCGCCGCCCTGTGCCTGTGCTTGCCCTGGCAGTTGTGGCGGGCTTGGTGGCCCTCCGGCATTATGTCCCTGCAGCAGCTGTTTCCGCAGAATCATATTGTGTAGCATACAACATACTATGAATATGTGGGCACTTGTGCCTGGAGAGTACTGCAAGGCTCCACGGATGTATCCAAGCACGGAACCGTGATTTCAAGATCGAACACACGCTCTATGATTATTCTCGTTTGTCGTGTGCCTCATTATGGCGTTCTTGCATGTGTGTGTGTGCATTTCTGATGGGTGTCATCAACCACGGCTCCAGCGCGTAGCCAGCATCCCCCACAAGGTGACCTTGTGTGATGTCCCCACTGGCGAATACCTGATACAGCTGTGAGGCATGCCAGATATGGGAGTCGTGGTAGCTTCCAGGGCTGCCAGCACACACATCCATGATAATGCCCTGCGCATTGCACCACGACCTGGCAATTGATGGAGGGTATCCCTTGCGGTTTATGTAAGCGTCTACCCTGCTCCCCACGTCGTGACTTGATTTCTATGTGCGTACAGTCTATCGCACCCAGGACCTCCGGGTATTGTGCCACACGGTGGAAGCGGCGCATATTGCTAGCCAACTCCTCCTGAGATGTGGGGAACTTTATGTGCTCATGGGCATGTGGTAACATGGCATCCAGGAACTGGTGTAGTACCCTGGATGCTGATGCCTGTGAGATGCCCATTATGTCCCGGTGGGCCTTTGAAAGGTACCTGTAGCCAGTATTCGCAAGCTCACACATACCTTTGTGTCCACTGGGATGGGCTCCCCTCTGTTGTCTCTTGTTCTCAGGCGCGGCGGGCACAGCTCCACTGTTTGCGGTAGCGTGTCCCTGTCCACCCTGTAGCTCTACTATCTCCAGGTCTCGCAGCCCTGGTAGGTCACCCTTGGTCTGAACACTCTCCTTCTCCTGTGAGGCCTCACGGTGGTTATCGGCACCACCCTCCGCAACTCCGTCTGTCTCTGCCACATACCTATGCATCACGCCACGGCGGCACCCAGCATATACATGTTAAAAGTTCCCCGTCTGTTTACACCCTACGGTGCGGCGTTTGGGAAATCGCGCTGTGTGTTGTGCGCATTCACATTTATTACTGTTGTGCTGTATACCCGGTGATGTCATTGGGTGTGTCTGTGACCCTATCCATGGATTATTTCCGTGGTTTTACGCTTGCAGCTGCAGCGGTACTGCCTGTAGTGTTACATTACAGTTGCCTGCATTGCCTTCGCCTGGCATCTTACATTACTGCATCCTGCAGGCACATGGCATATGATGCATTTTATCTGCGGCCGCGGTTATGCTACCTCTGTGCTTGGCTGTGCTATTTCGGTTCTTTGCTCTTTGCATTTCTACTACATCCCTATTATCTTTGCTCTCATATGCCTCCCTTACCCGTTCTGCAGGAGTCTGCATGCAGACTTATCAGCTGCCGGCGTTTGCCCTTCCTGCATTGATTGGTGTTAATTGCTCGTTACGGATACATTTACACTGCTTCCGCATTTCCTCGTATTCTCCGCATTACCTTCCTATATCCCTGGTTGTTGCCGGTGAGGCCGTCCACATGACTGGTTTTGGGAGCGTAGTCATCCTCGTGCACATGCATTTATGCGCGCATTCTGTACTGTCAGCGCATCTATTTCCTAACACGCCAGTCATGATGCTGTGATGTGCATTGTACAGCCCAGATTTGCTGTCCTCAATATCCTTCCTCCTACAGTGGCACACCCTGTGTGGTTGACATGTATCTCGTGTAGGCCACTCCTCGGTGTAGTACCGCTACGCCGTTTGCTCCATCCTTACACTGGCGCCGTTTTTGCGATTCACTATTATCTGCCTCATTTGCATGGAATTGACTACTAATACCTGGTTACGGCGCCGGACACCGCCTCCACTCCTTGACAACCATTGCGCTGGGGTTGCAGCTTTACATACATACTATGGTGTGTGGTGGCTGTGCAGCTGATTTGTGTTCTAATGCTCTTTTCGGACATTATCATATTATTTCATTGCTTTACAACTTCTGTGCACACATCCGGGGTCTGCTGTTCTTTCTACGTCGTGCCATTTATGTCATTTTTACATTTTGTGCATATTTTCTTTGGACATTCTCGGTGCCTTTCCACATTGGCATATTGCACCTATATGATACCTGACTTTGACAGCCTTCCGTTACTCCTCCGGTATGTTTGGGTAAATGTAAACCGGTTTTTTTTGGTTTACATTGCCGTGCTACCTTCGCCTCGCCGCCGTGGATCGCTATTTGCCCTCATTTGCATGGTGCAATACCGCACACAGTGTGTTTTGCATACCTACGCCGGGGGCGGGGACGGTCCGGCGCACGCCGGTAGTGCACGTGGAATTCATTCATACCTGAATCGCTAAGCAGCCATATTTGGCGTTATAACGCCGACGCTATGCTGGCGCCTGGCGCAAGGTTCATGAATCCCGGGGATAGTAAATATAATGTAATATGTAAACACACATATATTGAGTTAATAATTGTACTTCAGGTTGTTATTAAACACAAAAATCCCCAAAAGAACCCAAAAAGGCCATGAAATAAATCCATAAATATATAGTACATATAAGCCATACAAAAAATTATTAAAAACTTATTAAAAACTACTCCAAACCAATAGCTACTTCTGTACTTAGATAAATTATTGATAATACATACTTATACTAATACATCAATAAATAAATAACCATGTAAAATAGTATCAAATATTGTTAAAAAACAATGTATGTATATGATATGTCAACAGAAATACCACCTGAAATAAATAATCAAATCAATACCCTTTGATATTTTTCATTCTTAAAATAGGCTTAATACTAATAAATTCATTAAGTCCAGGGTATTGGTGAGCATTTAAAATGATTTGCATCCGCAATTCTAAGACATCCAAATTATATTTTGTTATCTTACCCTGAGGGTCTAAAGGTTGGTGTGAAACACCAAAGAACTTAAAACTATGATCTGCATACTGATTTACATGTCTAGCTAATGCATTTGTTGATTTTTTATTTTTAATATCTAATAAATGCTCTCTGATCCTATCTCTCAAATGCCTGCTAGTTTTACCAACATAGAATCCTTCACATTGTTGACATATTGCAATATAAACCACATTGGTGGTGTAACAATTAATATTTTGACTAATATTGATATTGTGTTTATTTACTATCACATTTGTACCGGTGGTTATCAGGTACTTACATGTAGAACACCTACCACACTTAAAATTACCCGAAGGTTTATATGAAAAATTTTTAACATTAACATTCAAACCTTCAAACAAATCCCTAAAGGATGTGTCTTTCCTGAATACAAAAGTAACTTGTCCTTTGAATATTTCACCCATTGTCTTATCAGCTGTTATCAAATTCCAATTTTTATTAACTATATTCTTTATACTGCATGATGTATTATTAAATGTGGTAATATACAATGGAATGTTGTTACTTATATATTTCTTCAAATCAACCTGTTGGTCCTTATGGTCGTTGGTCAATGTTTCACCAGTACTATTCAATAAAGCCTTATAAAATCCAGTATGTCTTTTACCAATCACTTCTTTTGCAATATTTCTACAAAATTCACTAGGATACCCCCTATTTAAAAACAATGAGATAATATATTCTATTTCTTGTTCGAAGTCCACCTCCTCACTAACAATTCTCGCTGCCCTCACCATTTGGCCTTTAACCACGGCCTTTTTCTGGTGGTGAGGGTGCCAACTATCATAATGTAAATACGAATTTGAGAAGGTGGACTTCCTATACATTTTAGATACAAGCTTATGTTTAATTTTATCATAATTTAACTGTATATCTAAGTAACTAATGTTATCATGACTAGTTTCATATGTGAAATTTAAAAACCCTACACAACAATTAATATAATCTAAAAAAGTATTGAGTGCTGATTGTTCACCTTTCCAAATAATAATTAAGTCATCTAAAAAACGACCATAAAATTTAACGTTATTGATAAATAAATCTGAGTTAAATACATAATTCAATTCCCAATAAGTCAATACAAAGTTAGCAAAACTGGGTGCACACGCTGCACCCATAGCTACTCCACTACTTTGTTTGTAATGTACTCCCTCGAAGAATATATAATTATTTTTAAGAACCATTTCCATAAGTTTAACTATAACGTTAACTTTATTCTGATCGTATAGATTAGTGTAGTACAATTGCTCCTCTAACCATTCTAACCCTTTATCATGGGGTATAACAGTAAAAAGGTTGCATACATCCAATGTAACAAAAATGTCCCCTTCTTGAAATTCTATAACCTTAATTTTATTCAAAAGGTCCCAAGAATCCTTAAGAATACGGGAAAAATACTCAATACCTGGTTTTAAATGAAAATCTAAAAACTGACTAATGAAATGTGTCTTGCTTCGTTTGCCGTCAACAATAGGTCTGAATTGTAAATTATTAAGACCTTTATGTATTTTGGGAATTCCAAAAATACCACTAATAACAGGATAATCATTTTTCAGAAAATGCCACTCTTCTTCATCTATCTCACCTTGGAATAGCATATCAAATAATGCATTATCAATTCTATTATATGCTATAAATATCTCATTCCTACTAAGCTGCTCATATGTGTCCCCTTCTAACATAACATTCATATAAGACACATAATCCTCATAATTAACTATAACTATTCCACTGCCCTTATCGGGTTTCATAATTCTAATACCTGGGGTCGATATTATCCTGTTTAAAATAGCTTCTTCTTTTGCAGTTAAATTCTTACTCCTATTACATTTTTTATTATTATTAATGGTATATTGGGTAAAAACATCCCTAAAATCATTTTCAGTTGCTTTCTCAAAGAAGGCCACTTTTTCATGCATGGGTGGATTATAAAAACTGGGCTTGGATAATTTATTTACACCTATCTGTCCACTATCCCAGTTGCTACTCTGATACAAAACCTTTAAATTCAATTTCCGAGTGAATAATTTCAAATCCAATATTGTATTAACCAAATTACCCATCTTACAAGGTACAAAACTAAAACCTTTTGAAAAGAGATTGACACATTCATTGTTAAAAACTTGATTAGTATAATTGTATAGCTTAAAATCGCCTTTGGTATTAGTAACAATTTTGGGTCTAAAAAACAACCTGCATTCACTTTCTGGTGCTTGTTGACCTATCTCTTCTATAACACCATTATTCACACACACCCTTTCTACAATGTTATACTTTTTAACTGTATTATTACTACTTTCATTGAATCTGTAATTATCAGTATTATCAAACATTCCATCATATGAATGTATAGATAAATTACATAATGCATCACTAGTCTCTGCACATAAACTAAAAGAAACATGATCTGTAACATTTTTCCTGGTATAATTGTCAAACATACCAACGTCTGTTCGCTGTTGTTCATATTCATTATAAGGCAAAACTGTCTCTAAATGGGCAATGTCTGTGCTGACGTCGTCACTACCATAATTCTCACAACTGTCCAAAACAATATTTTGTGTAGTGATAGAGTCATTACACATGCACTGTCCTTTGTCGATGCCAGATATTGTTTCACATGAAATGTCACTTTGCAAAATACTATTACAACGGTAGTTAAAGCACGTCATGCTATTTTCACTGTTTGTACCTGCTTGCAGAACTTCTGGTGTACAACTAAAAGAAGTTCCGTTTATTGCCGTAGCCTGTAAATGTGCCTGCTGTGTTTTATTCGTTGACATAAAAAATGTATCATCCCTTTGCATGTTATTAACCACTTGATTGTTATTCATAAACAAAGTCTTTATGTTACATGGTAAGTTTGAAAATTGCTTCTTACCAAAAACCTCCAAATGGCGGACAGCTGCTACTGTCGTCCCCATGCGTTTTTTTGTGGTTGTTGAAAATTAACTCTTTTGTTTTTATCATAATCCCTTTTTGGTTTGGCCCCTGTAAATTCATATTCCTCGTCAAACTCATATTGGTGTTGACCCCTTAGCCGTTTTGATCTTCTAAGTCCTTCTCGTTCTCCTGGGCTGCCATATTGCCGGTATCCGTCAGCTTCCGAGGGAAGAGGGGAAGTGATGTCATCCAGCTCATCCATACGAGTATTACCTCCTTCTGCTTTACCATCATTATTATTAACACGTGATGTAGGTTTGGATTTAGGGTAAACCAAACCAGAAGAATATACCTTTTTGTCCCGATTGATCTTATTTTGCTTTTTATCATAGATCACATTACAACTATGTTCTACTTCTTTAATAATGTTAACATAGTTAGTATAATAATTATCGAAAAGGAGATCCTGACTAATATAGTTATTTAAAGAATCCAATTCTGCCATCAGTACATCAATCTTCTTGTCATTATAAGTTATCATTATTTCCATAAGGGCTATGCCTGTTTTATTAAAGAGTTCATGCAATTCTTTAAGCATATCAGGATCTTGTTCACTGCCATTCGGATATCTCCACAGCCTTAACCCTTTGGGCACTAACCCCAATTCTATATTTTTACGAAGATATCCGTTCTCCATTTGGGTTCTTTTGAGTTTGAACAATTTTACTTCAAAAGAACGTAACCATTCCCTCATATTCCCCTCTATGACATGATTGCTTCTACTCACTGGGGTATGCCTAGAAGTGAATGAATATTGATTTATTTTCCACGAATCAACACAGGCTGATTTTAATTGTTCCTTTTGTGGCCCGATATGACCATGCTGCCTGTTGCCGCTATTTACCAGACTACCTGATGTTGAATTTACTGATACAGGTGTCGGTTGAGTAAGCGGCAAACCTAAACTATCAGTAAGTTCCGTATTAGTCTGGGCATTGTTCATAAGTTGCTGAATTAATGCTGTATGCATTTTTAACTGTTCATTCATTTGTTTGAGCAACACTCCCACCTCGACCGCATCACCTTCTTCCTCCATGATACGACAATAAAAACCAGTAACCAACCTCACGATAGAGTAAATATAGAGTGTGGAAGGCACCACAGCCGAAGTACTGGTGTATACTCAAACGTTGCTGCCAAAATACAAAAAACGAATAGTCCCAAGGTCCATGAACGTATAAAGATTTATTAAATCACATAAAAACAACGTCGACCTAGGTTTCGTTCATATAACGAACTTCTTCAGAACAACCTACTGAGATGTAGAACTTCTTTAAATACCCATACTACCAACCCTAAGTAATACCAATTATTCAATTAATACATTTAACAAATTCTAAATATACTTAAAGGAACCTTGAAGAAAACCAATAATATATTATAACTAAATATAAAGGCAGCACTAAACTTCAGTAAAATGCATCTGTACTCATCCTACCCGTGTATTTGTATGTATATACATAAATACTTGCATTGCATGAATGTGTGATGTGCAAATAATATATTATGTATATATGAAATTGTATAATAAATATAATAAATATATTAAATATATAAAACATGAAAATATAAAATCTATATGAATATATAATAAATAAATATAGTAAATATAATGTAATATGTAAACACACATATATTGAGTTAATAATTGTACTTCAGGTTGTTATTAAACACAAAAATCCCCAAAAGAACCCAAAAAGGCCATGAAATAAATCCATAAATATATAGTACATATAAGCCATACAAAAAATTATTAAAAACTTATTAAAAACTACTCCAAACCAATAGCTACTTCTGTACTTAGATAAATTATTGATACACCCCTGCAACATAACGTGTACATCCTCCCGAAGTCCAACATAACGTGTACATCCTCCCGCTCGAAATGCATTTGAACTGGCGGCCGGAAATACATGTGCGGTGCGTGGTGAGCTCCATTCCGACTGGCTGCCCTGATGCGCTGACGTCATCGTGCAGTAAGCGCGAAAAAACAAAAAAGTGAACATTTCAAAAGCTACCCCCCTTCTAAATAAGTTGTACTGAATTCAGTACAGTGCGTATGCCTCCCGACGTCCCTGTGTGCAGGGTCCTTAGTTCAAGCCCTCCAGGAGCTGTTTATTTTGTTGCTGAACAGAACATGGGCCATTGGGTACAAAGTGATTACAGCACATTAAAGCAGTTGTACGCTGGTGTGCACGGGTTTGTGTGGAGCTAAGCACTGCTAACCTCCGGTTATAGTTTCTAACACTCAGTTAGCTTCTACTTTGCTTATTCTGTGTAGGTAATGCTTACCTCCATGTTAACGCACTTAAACACACTTACTAGTGCATATTTATGCTTACTACTGCTTATTTGTACTTAAACCTGCCTACTAGTGCCTTATTCCATCTGATATTGATATGTTATATGTGCATATCTTACAGTACTCCAGTTCATATATTTCAGCTATTTTGTGGGTCTTGCAACAAAAATATTGTTTATAACGTGCTTTGCCATGTAAAATAGACTGTGCTACAGTGGGACCCGAACCAGGAATGCCTGCTCATTGGTCGGGTGCTCTACCTACTAAACTATTGCTGTTCTGCTTCATTTGCATATTTCTACCATATTTTAATACTCATGTTTCCTTCCCCCATCCCCCGAGCTCCATGTACACAGCTTCCATCCATTCCCCAGTTGCTAGCCCAGCCATAGCACACCTCCAGACATTTCCCTCTCTGCACGTATCAGTACTGCTTCATTATACTGTCTCGACCCAAGCTTCAGCAGGCTCGTCATCCATTTAGTCCACGTATGTTTGAGCCTTCCCTTGATCCTCCTACGATACTGGAGTAAACACCTATGTGACCCACAAGGTTTGGTTCGTCCCACCAGGGACGGACCTGTTGTTGTGTCATGGGTAGACTTTGCTGGTCTACACTGTTTCTCCCACTGATAGCATCCTTCCAGGGGTTCAAGAAGCCACGGTATGCTCACACACTGGGCCAGCCTCATCTCCTGGTTCTGCGGAACCAACGCCCCAGGTGTGACAGTCTGTGCATGAAGCACACCCACACGCCCCCACAGCATGCACCGTTATTCATTTTTCTCTTCAGTATTATGCAAGACTATAGTTCTCACTGTATGTTTGGGCAGGCACTGTTCATTGATACACATAGACTGCTCAGAATACTGCGATTGAGTGATGTGCACATATGTGCTGGTATTAATCTACATACCTACATACATTTCCTATACTGTTGAATGGCTGTGCTGGATGATATGTTTGTGATAACAGCAGCTGAATGTGTATTTGCCATGCCTTCGTGATAACTCACTTAGACTATAGTGTGCAGGGTGGGGGGTTTGGAACCTGGGAGTGCAGATTACTTTGTTAATGGGCACAATGACAGCTGTTGGCTATAGAGGGCCTAAGGCACTGTAGAGGAAGTGTAAATGGGTATGAGCTGGTGTGCATGAGGCTCAGATTTGCTGACCTCCGGTTACGGCTTCTTACACTGGGTTGGCCTCCACATTGATTAACCAGTGTGGGCATTGCTTACTGCGACCCATACAAGCATAATCCTGCTTGCTGCAGCATACCCCCACGCTACTTAATGTATTTAGTTCACATTTGTTGTCCGGGACAATCAGACTGGATGCTTCTCCACTGTCAGCGGTGGCCTGGGGAGTGAAGCTCCACAGTAAACCCCAGCTACACATTACATGTAGTACTGAGGTGTACACATTCATAGAGAGTAACAGACTTAACATAGCTACATACCATTTTCTTCATGCTTAGTTCACATTAACATGTTGGTATTATACATGCTTAGGTCAGGTTTACATGTCAGGTATGACTGTTGACATAGGTCAGTTTAAGGCGAACTGAGATTCCAGTTTAACAGTTCTGGATAGGTTACACTCAGGTATTCAGGTTAGGTTTAGTTATGCCATACCTATGTGTTAGAGTAGAAGTGAATAGTGAAGGAATAGATAGGTTGGTAGAGGGAGGGACATAGTAACTGTATAGTAGGCCGTTGGAATGATTGGTGGTGGAGCAATAGGGAAGGTATGCAGGATGTTGGTATTAGTATGTGGACAGGACAGGAGGTGTCGGTTTCACTAGTTGGTGTAGGGGTATAGAGTGTTAGTTGGAGGGGTGGGGGGAATTCGCAAGGTAGAGAGCATGTGCTGCTCCAAGTGTGCTTGAGGTGTTCCTTCATGTGTTATTTACATGTGTCATGTAGGATAGCTGAGGTACTACACGTGGATATGGGGTTCCAAATTCTGCCAATATAGTTGGGGAAGAGGGTGTCACCTACCTGTGACTGTGAACAGTAATAGTACTGATACAGGGGTCGATAGGTAAGTGGTGTTAATGGGGCACACAGAGGGGCAGATAGTAGGGGAAATGTCCAGGGATGTACTGGTAGGCTGATGGGAAGGTCCACAGGTGACCATTTCTTCTACAGCAACAGCTGTGTATATATCCTACATTTGTGGGTAGGTCTGGACAATCACACCCCTGGGTGGGGGTGAGGACAGCAATAATACCTTGTGATGCCAATTAATTTGGCTTAAAAGCCTACAGTGGGATGTTGCAACCATGTGGTCTTTGGTGTCATTTAATGGGTTTGCAACAACACATCTGGTTATTCCGCCCTTTGCCATGTAAACTAGACATTGCTGCTGTGGTACTTGTACCGGGTGTGGCTGTTCATTAGGTGTCAGGTCTGCCCAATGCACACTATTGCCTACATCCTTGGGGCGGTCCACATAGAACCACTCCAGCCAACACCTGCATGCCTAGGCCCATAATTACATACCCATAGTTCCCCACCCGCACCTCCTCTTCTGCACTCTTCCTTACTCCGGCTGCAGGTGGGTTCTGGACATACCAGAAAACACTGTCCACTCCCCACTTCTCGGGACCCATCACGTATGTTGCCTTGCCCCATGGGTCATCAGGCTTCCCCATCCTTGTGGTTCGGGTACATGCGTGCCCTGACGTATGTTATCTGTGTAATGGCTGGAAGGCCGAATAGCCATATAATATTTGGCTTGTCACACAAGGGACATTCTTGTCTTTGTT
This sequence comes from Protopterus annectens, assembly GCF_019279795.1. Taxonomy (NCBI): domain Eukaryota; kingdom Metazoa; phylum Chordata; order Ceratodontiformes; family Protopteridae; genus Protopterus; species Protopterus annectens. The sequence goes on along the minus strand of NC_056729.1, from coordinate 1,176,046,184 downwards.
TCAAGATTAGATTTGGCAGGTCTCTCCCACTGGTTGTATCCTGCCTGTAGTCCTGTTAGCAGTGGTATGTTTACTTTTCTTGTGTGTTTGTATGTTTCACCTGTCTAGCTGGGAGGGGGTTGATGCTACATGTTACACATTTGTTGATTGGGCCCCTCACACCCATTGGCATGGCCTGTGAACATATGTAATCCTTAATAGCTGTATCATATCCTAGCTATATATCTGTGCATATTTATACACATGTAAGATATCTATATATATATATATATATATATATATATATATATATATATATATATATATATATATATATATACACACACACACACACACACACACACATATATATATATATATATATATATATATATATATATATATCTGTATATGTATGCATAAATATATATAAAAAACAACATGTGGATGTATGGGTGGCTGCATATGTATATATCTATATGTGGGTATTTATATATGTCTGTCTATGTATGTATACATTTGTACTACAGAGAGGGAGAGGTATTTCTCCATGTAGTTTTGGATATATAGATATATATATCTACACACACACACACATACCTCTACATATTTAGCTACATAGCTACATATCCTGTCATGTTGCCTGTTATTGCTAGGTACTGTATTTCGTGTGCATACCAGCCATCATTGTGTGTCACGTATGCTTTGCGATACCTACAACTAAATCTGTTAGTGTACACAGAGACACACATGAAATCTATTGTTAGTACCATGCAGGACAGCCCGAACATTGGGTATACAACTTTCATCTACACCCAGAGTTACATAGGTACCCATGGCTATGTGCATGGACTATGGCTTGTGCCAGACCTAGGATACTTGGGCCAAGACAACATAATGGATGGGTCCTGAGGGTGTGTGTGTGTGGAGGGGAGGATATGTGTGGTGGTGTGGTAGCTATGGGCCGATAACCAGGGTAGGGATGGTGGCTGCGTGTGTACAGCAGGTGGAGAGAAGCAGAACTGTGGGTAATGAATGTCTGGGTCGGAGATGACCTTGGTTGGATGGGCCTGTACTGCTCTGCCCACCTAGTGGGTGGGGGAGAGGGGGATGTGAGGTCAACATGTGAAACATTACAGAGGGCTAATTTAAATCCCTATTTCAATGACACATGTACAATACCATGAGCTTGGTAGTGTATTGCAGGGAGGACGTGTTTGGCTGGGCAGGGGGTATGCCACTTTGCACATGACGTATATTGTTTGGGGCTTCTCAAGCCCATTCACAGTGCATGTGGATATATATGTGTCTGTTAATCTGCCATTGCTATCTACAGATGTCTGGCCGTATATACCTCTGTGGGTATATATATATATATTTGCTGACATATTTCTAACTATGTCCGTATATACCTAAGGAGACATATATCTGCATACATACATGTAACTTGCTGTTTATTTGTGGACATATAGATGTTGACATATATATTTGTAGTTGTAGGCATTTGCATGTATATCTGTTAATATATTTGTATATATATGTATATATCTCTGGATATTTATATATATATGTATATATGTGACTACATCTACAGATATGTTGTATCCATTTAGAAATAGTGATATATTTGCCCACACATGCCCATCCAGCTGTAGGTATACATTCTTTGTACTGTTGCATGACTGGGCTGGGGTTTTATTTCTAACAACAAACAATTTTGGCATATCTGGCATGGCTTAGTGGTAAATCATTTTGTGTATGGTGTGCATGGTCCTGGGTTCCGGCCTTGCAGAAGCTGTTTGTTTTGTTGCTGGGCAGAACACTGGCTGTTGGATATGGTGTGCTTAAGGCACTTTCAAGCGGTTGTAAGCGGATTTGCACAGAGGTTAGCACTGCTGACTTCCGGTCACAGCGTCTTACACCCAGTGAGCTTTTCCTTTGCTTAATCTGTGTCAGCAGTGCTTAACCCCATACAAACGCACTTGCATATGCTTACTAGTGCTTACATATGCTTACTACTGCTTATCTGTGCTTAACGCCTGCTTACTGCTGCCTTATTCATTATGATACTGACTCTTCACATGTGCATTTCCTGCGGTACTCCTGTTCATAAAAATTATGTTATTTAGTGGGCTTGGCATTACAAATATTGCTTATACCATGCTTTGCCATGTAAAATAGGGTCTATATCAGCATATCGAATGCTGAAAATGCTGAATGCAATTTAATTGAACTGAAATGTTAGAAATCTCAGAATAGCGAACTGATGGAACATCGATTTCTTTCCCAGGGAAAGAAATCGGTGTTCCGTGCAAAAAAAAATGTTCAATACTTTAAACACTGACAGAAGTGGGGGGCTTCTCCTCCCACACCCCCCGTACTTAAATATACCAACTCTGAGACTGCACCACTGTGGAGGAAATAGCAAACTCTGATGACGGCCCACCGATTTCTTTCCCTGGGAAATAAATCGATGTTCCGTCTCAGTTCACTCTTCTGAGATTTTGAACATTTCAGTTCGATTCAATTAAATTCAGCATTTTCAACATTCAAAATGCTGATAGGAACCCGTAAAATAGACTGTGCTGTGCTGGGACTTGAACTGGGACTGCCTGCTCATTAGGCGAATGCTCTGCCCACTACACTATTGCTGACATGCTTCATTTGCATATACCATCCTTGTTATCCTCTTCAGCCTTTTGGGCTGCTTTCACCATTGCTGAGCAATGAGCACACCCGCACACCTATGTTTAGCTATACTCGGAACTTTAGACAACAATATAGGGGTTTCTTCTTTTCATCTTTATGTCTTGTTGCTGTTGTATGCATGGGGGACTGTTGGTGGTGATATGCGGACATCTATGAGCGGACTTGCTCATTTATTTCCACTTTCTGCAGTTCTACTTTGCAGGGGCATGCTTATTCTGAGTTCTCTGTTCTCAGACATGCCCCCTGCACTCATACACGCTCCATGTATGCCTAGGAAGTTGGGAAGTGCGCCTTCATTAATATGCATGGCGCGCTGCCGTCCTACTCTTAAGCGTCCACTTCCATGCAGGACTACACTAGTCCTGCACGGAAGATTAGTGAATCCGGGGGTATATGTTATGTATATATTAAACTACTGGTGCAGAAGTGTGTGTTGAACTGTATGCTCTGTACTGAGCTTCAAGAATATAACCACAGTGTACTCTGCTGGAAAAGAGCAGAAATGTGTATAAACTATATGCCTATGTAAATGTATGTTTTGATTGTAAGAAGCTAAAACACACATAGTTAACTTGCAAACCCTCAAGAAAATAAGTTGACATTGTTTAAGACTGTGGTATCTCCCAGTTTCAGCTAGGAGACAGGATTTATGCAGCTAGAGGTTTTTTTCTATTGTCTGGAAACAGAAATAATTACAGGTTTCAAAGGCAAAAGTGTTTAACTGTTTTATGACTTCCAGTTCCAGGCAAACTTCTGAAAAATAAGTATTTCTGACACAGAGGTGACAGAGAATGATGTATTCTGAGATAACCCAGCAGAAATGTTTAATAGCAACTTAAGAACTATCTCAGAGAGTGAGTCTGTGCATTTTGTATTTGCCTTTGGACCTATAAACATCTATTCAACACTTGCATTTGCATGGCTCTATAAGTAAGTTATTTAGAACATAGTTTCTCTTAGAGATAGATAGGAATATAGTAAGATCAGTCTAGATGTTTTCTGTATTTATGTGAGAGTGTCCTGCAATGTTGTTTTAAATTATGTCTTGTGATTCTGAACTGTGTTGTCACTGTATTGTGTTATTGAGTATTGTCTGGTGCTTTTATTATTTATTATTAAATATATTTAAACCTTTTAATTGTGGCTGGTTTATTTAGAGATATTAGCATATGCATTTGGTGACACCGTATAGACCACTCTTGAATAGCCTTAGTCTTGGTCACATTTACCAGTTGGATAATAGTAACATTGCACAGTAAAACTGGTCACCCTTTGGGAAGGGCCTTATAGTAGCTGATAAAGAGCTGGTTGGTGGCAGTGTTTATTACCTTATAGTCTGGGCAGAAGGGGGCATAGCTAGAGGACCAGTGCCAGCCTTCCCCAGGAGTGCCTGTGTGTTTGTATATAAATCGAATCTCAAAGTGTGTGAGTGTGTGTGTGTGTGTGTGTGTGTGTGTGTGTGTGTGTGTGTGTGTGTGTGGGTGTGTGTGGGTGTGTGTGGGTGTGTGTGTGTGTGTGTGTGCGTGTGTGTGTGTGTGTGTGTGTGTGTGTGTGTGTGTGTGTGTGTGTGTGTGTGTGTGTGTGCGTGTGTGTGTGTGTGTGTGTGTGTGTGTGTGTGTCAGCTACTTGGGCAGGGACATGAAACACTGGTAGGACAGAGAGGTTGCTGGAGGTTTTGGCTTGACCACTTGGCTGAGATCTTAACCCTATAGCTGTGTCAGTGAGAAGGAAGAACCAGCTCCAGACTGACTGTGATCTCTTTGTGCTCTTAAGGGAAATTGTACATTACTGTGTGTGTACTTGTCATCCTCCCAATGTGCACTTCCATCACTGGTGTTAGTGGTGAGGATTGAGGCTCCTTGATTACTCGGCCAGTGAAGGGGTGTTACAATGTCTATACCAAAGGGGGCAACATACTCAATGACAGGTCTGATGAATGTTGAATAAAGTGGAGCAATGATTTCCTTGGACTTAGGTGCCATAAAATTGTTTATAAGTTGCATAATGTAAAATGATTTTCTCACTACTGTAGACACGTGATGGTAAATGGCTACATTACTGTCTATGTGTGTCCCCAAGTCCCTGACTACTGGGTCAACTCTTAGGGGTGTGTTGACAATATGATAGTTACCTCAGGTGGATGACTTCCCAAAGGATAGTATTATGCATTTCTTGGCATTTAGCTTATTTATATTTGGATTAATAATTTTAAAACCATGATATATACAAAGTATTAAAATATTTCATCTTAAAGCTTACACAATGTCAGACACAACTGTGTTGATATTTGACCTCTATCTACTGTAGGTAAAGATATTAATTGCTATTCATACAATACTTATTTATATTGTCTAAATTTCATGTTGATATTTGACCTCTATCTACTGTAGGTGTAGGCAGTAATTGCTCTTCATAAAGTATTTATTTATATCATCATACATTTCATGCTTTTTTAAACATCTAAAAAAGCAAGTAGCACAGACATAATGGCTTAGTCTCATATGAAAGTTGTCAGCTGGATAACTGAAATGCTGCCAACAGTCTGTGTGCAACTTGAGTGAATGCTGAGAATGCTGAATATTGTAAGCTGCTTACAAAATATTACAAAACTAAGAAATGACTATGTTTGCTGTAATTTTTAAAATCTAGTTTAAAATCTAGAACCTAAAGAATACTACCACTACAAAAACAGTTTGTAATGAAGAGTTTATCATTTATACTTCTTTAGTAACACCTATGGTTGCAGAGATATGAACATTTGACTTTACCAAAAAACTTAGGCTCTACTGACTAGAACTTACTTTCCAAAGCTCCATTGTTGGGAATGACTTAGTTTTAGTCCAAGGCTCTGGCATTTGTTTTTGTCTGTGTAAACTAAATTTTTCATTTTTTTTCTTGGGTAATGAACCATGTTTGTGCACTGCCAAGTGGAGAGTAAATGCAAATTAAAAAAATTACATATTGTGAAAAACTGCAATTTGATGTCACAACAGAATTTTAACAATGCATCATATGTGTTACTTCTGTCAATTCACTTCAGTTTTAACTTGTGCCACAATGAAAGTTACATGAACGGTATACTGTCTTCACTGACTACTGCCCAGACTGCTGCTGACCATGCACTGCTGCCAGGCTGGTTTGCGCTAAATCAGGCAGCCTAAACAAAATTTTTCATTTTTTTCCCTTAGGCAGTGTACCATGCTTGCGTGTTGCCAAGCGGACAGCAACTGCAAATTAAAAAGACTGAAACATAAAAAAAATTACATATTGTAAATATTTACAATGTGATCTGTAAACAAGATTTGAACAATGCTTCATGTGGCTTCCTTCTCTCAAGTCACTTCCTGTATACCTTGTGATACAGAACTGGAATCTGTTAAGTGCTTTCTCTGCAGTAAGTACTATCCATGGTGCTGAGGGCTGAGCAATGATGCCAGACATATTTGCTCTACAAGGGAGCCTAAAATAATTGTTTTCACTTTTTTCCTTAGGCCATGAGTAGTGTTTTCATGTTGCTAATCAGAGAGCAACTGCAAATTAAAATGACTAATAAATAAGAAAATATATTACATTTTGTAAATAATTGCAATGTGATCTCTAAACAGGATGTGAACAATATTTAATTTGGCTTCTTTCTTGCAATTAACTTCATTTACACCTTGTGCCACAGAACTGGACTTCTGTCAAGTGAATTCTCTGCAGTAAGTATCTGCTCTACATAAGGCAGGCTACACTCAATTTTTCACTTTTTTACTTAGGCAGTGAACCATGTTTGCACACCTGTTTTTGATTCCTTCTTGAATTATAGAGTGGACATTACTTGGTCTGAATAGACATCTATATGGTAACTGCTATTGACTGCCAGAGGTTGTCACTGAGCCTATTTTATTGTTCATTGATGTTTGCACACTGCCAAATGGAGAGCAAATGGAAATCCATTAAAAATACATGATACAGAGAAAAAAGCTGACAGTAAATTAAATGCAATCAATGGGTATATGTAGCAATGACCAGAGCAAGAAGTGCATTCAAGTGACTCATTCATCCTTCTCACTTGTCATTGCAATATCTGAAATGTAATTTGTGGGGCACATTAGCAGATTTGTATTTAATGACAGATAATTTGAAAGTGAGCAGACAAAAGCTCACATGTTGTTAGGAACAGTGATAAGAATTGCTTTTTAAACAAAAACACAGTGGTATCACAAATATAACTGTGGTCATTAAAGCCAGCATTTGAAAGTTAGGAACGTTGCTCTCCTAAATCAGTCAATGTACTTTCAGATATTATGGTAGGTCTCTTCTCACTGACACCCTTAGTTGGTGTACATTAAAAAGTAGAGACTGTGAAAGCTGATTGCTCATGCAATCAGAGTAATCATAGATACCTGCAAGGCATGAGCAGGGAACACTGCCCAATGCTCATCCTTACATTGCTAGGGGTTGTGAATCTAATCATGTAATTTCTTACAAAGTGTTTACATTCCCCTACACTTAGTGCAGCTCTTTGTATTCAGGAATTCTAATGATTCCACAACCACATTTGCATACTCACAGTACTTACAGGGCTGAGTCTGCACTATATAAAGGTAACTGTATAGCTAATGCCCTTCTATCTTTCTGGGGGAAATTGTTTTGATCTATAGAGCTCAATACTGCTTAAAACACAACTTTTGAGAATTATCTATTTTCTACACTGCTGTTTTATCAAGGTATGTTGCTATTTCTTACACAATGCTTTTAGTTTAAAATTAAAAGGTGAATTGCACTGACTACTGAATTTTTTTCTCTTAATCATTTTTCTTTATTCCTTTCTTTTGTTATAGCCATGTCTGTATTACAAAAAAGTATACTACAGAATGCTACACGACCTATTTTAAGCCACCATATGCTGATGCAAAAAATGAGGTCATTATTCAGGCTTTTCTGTTAGGGAGAGTTAGAGGTGACCAACCTGCCTGTGAAAGGATATGGCAGCAGGTGGTTGACGGCATTAATGCTGTTGGAGGGCATAAGAGAACTTACTTCAAGATATATCACTGGGCAAGTAACATGATAATCTTTGCCCACCATAGTGCTTCTGCATTTACCCAGAACAGGTGGCTTTGGTGGATGGTCCTGTTACCAAACCACTAGTAACTGAAACAGAGGAGTTCTTGTCCACTGTTACAGATCCAGATAGCTCAGCAGAGGTGATGTTGATACAGATATGAACAACAAACTCAGAGTGTCACAAGCAAATCTTCCAGGTATGTAAAATTCAACTGTCACTGTTATATCTTTCTATATGTATATCTTAGATATCTGATACACACAGGCACACACACACACACACACACATATATATATATATATATATATATATATAATATATACATATATGGGTTCGCTACTAAATCTTGAATTACGGAATCTCGAGACTCTGAATCCCGAAGACCAGAATCTTGAGATTCCGTAATATCGAAATTAAAAATACAACATTTTTTAAAGCATATACTGGGGGGCAAGCCCTCCTGCACCCCCCACACCCCCTGCAACTTAAATATACCAACTCCGAGATCGCACCACAGTGGAGTGAATGGCAAAATAGTGCCGTGCAGAGCGGAACGGAAATTTTGCCATTCACTCCACTGTAGTGCGATCTCGAAGTTGGTATATTTAAGTGCACAGGGTGTGGGGGAGTACAGGGGTGCATATACCTTCTAAATGTTTTTTTTTTTTCTTTTTCTTTTTTCTTTTTTTAATTTTGATATTACGGAATCTCTAGATTCTGGTCTTCGGGATTCAGAGTCTCGGGATTCCGTAATTTGAGATTTAGTAGTGAACCCATATATATATATATATATATATATATATATATATATATATATATATATATATATATATATATATATATAGAGAGAGAGAGAGAGAGAGAGACTGCCACTGATAACGGTGAGTCAGACTGCAGTCATAGAGAAATGTTGTTGTTTGTCTTTTTGGCTTTTCTCGGTTAGGGGTTGCCACAGCGGAACTCCGGTCTGCTAATGATTGGCAGTAGATTTTTTTATTTTTTTTTTTTATGGTGCCGAGTTGCCAGCCCAATGCCCAACCTTCAATGAAGGCATGCCCATTCACGCATAGAGAAATAGTGGAAGTTATTTTGATGGGAGGGGAATCCAATTGTTCACTACAGTTTTGTATGAGAACATTTTTAATCTGCAGTTGTGAAGGGAATTGCTCTCACGTTTTGTTTAATTTACATTCTGATACTTAACAGACTTCTTTCATTTCCATTCCTCACATACAGGCACTTCTGGACTGCAGGCTGTCAACCCAGCTGCACATGATAAAAACATATTTGGTTATTATTATTACTGCATCTAAGGTAGATTCAAGTCTATATGACAGCAGAGTTTGTGTTGATTTAACATCTGTTAGAGTTTAACATACCTTTTGTATAAGGAAATATTTGATCAGTTCTGTTCTCTCATTTTCTGTTTGATCTGCTTATTACTTGTTATCATAGGTGAGTCTGAGAGGGGCACTGTGGAACTCCTGCCACTTGATGTCAGAGTATCAGTAACCTCTGATGATGGTGGTGGCGATGAAGAGGCACAGTTTGGGGGTGCAGAGGTTCAGTCTGACACTGAGGTTGTGGCTACCACATCCCCTGCCCCTACTTCAGACACAGTCATTATATCTATGCATACCCATGAAATGGAGACCTTTGACATAAGACACGTTGAGGGTGACATAGTTAATCAAGGTAGTGCAGTTACTCCAGTTACACAGCTGGTTGCTTCTGCTGTCAGCCATCATGAGGGTGTGGTGCCACACAGTAGAGATGGTAGGGGGTGCTTGGAGGAGGCCTGCTGTTTCTTTCCTCCTTATGCTGGTATGTCATTAGGTGCCACCAGATGTATGTGTAGGGCCGTAGTGGAGGCATAGGCATATTACACCAGGCCTTGGAAGAGATAGTGCAACCAGTAAATGATGTGCATTCTGATGTGAGTAACTCCCTGAACGTTGTGGCAATTCCCTGGATAGGATGAATGACATACTGGATTGGACAGTGTCTGTAATGGACTGTCTCTTTGGGGATAGTGGGCATCCATGTGGTTGGAAAGACACTATATCTTCTGGTGTTAGCACATGACTATGCAAGATCTTGCTCCTCTAGTGACACTACATCCACTATACCATCAGTGATCACTGTGTCCACACCCAGACATGGTAGGCCACTGGATCATGGTCCTGGGAACAGTCCTGATGGGACCTCATCCAACAGACATCACTCATTTTCAGATAGTACTCCAACTTCTAGCCACAGCCATAGAGGTAGCAGTGCAACTCCTAGCAGAGGTGGTTCTCATTGTAGGGGGTGATGACACTAAACTGACTAATCTACCTTGCATGGCTCACACCTGTCTGAGATGCCAGGACATAGGGATAGCACAGTGCTTAATTGTGTTCACACAGACACACACCCAATAGAAAAAAAAATCACTTGCCCATACCTCCTCACATGCATGCAAACTAAACAGTCCTGTTGAGTGCTGTACATCTGTTGTTACTGGTGCTGAACATGGTATACTCTGAGAGATACATATGTTTATTACTTAAGACTGACCTCTTACGCCCCCCCACACCATGCAAATGATGATGAATGTGTCCTGCCCTTTGCACATGTCTTTGTGACTTAGGGTTGCATATATGTCTGGTGCTTACAGTGGCTAGTTAATGCTTGCTTATTCTCAAGCTTGCATTTATCAAGATGCATTGCAGGAGAAAAAATGTTGATTTCTTGTTTATACTCATTTGTGAAGAATTGCTTCCATACTTGTTGAATCTCATTGTATTTCAGTTTGTATTGCCATTACAGCATTGGAAGCATTAACAACTTCAGTCTTGCTTCTTGGTATAGTTGTACAAATGAGAGTATAATTGACCATAATTCAATATTTTATAGATGATGGTCAATTGAAATGCTTGATGCACAGTATTGTTTGTAATATGTAAGTGAATACAGCAATCTGACAGAGGGGATATTACTGACATAACTGTACGCCTCAGAGAAATTCTATGATAAGGGGCATATGCATATTTCCATATTGGCATATGTATATTTCCATGTGAGAGTAATCAATTATATATATATTTTTTCTTCACAGGTTCCACACTTATCCTGTCATTAAGTGCAGGACAAATTTTGTCCTGAGGCTGTCGTTGTCTGATGCTATCAGAACACAGCCATTACATGGTTAAGTAAAGGTTGTGCTGTTTGAAAGGCATCACTTTTCCTAATTATATTTGGGTGGGATCTTAGGCTTTGAGCTAGGTAGTGAGGATGTGTGCTTGTGTGCTCTTCTTTGCTTCTTAGCCAGAGACAGGTCATACTGCACACACGTCCATCTGGCAGCACCATCTGCAGCTGATGAGATTATCTGTACAGACATTGTCGATGATCCCTTTTGCATTACAGACAACCTGACAGTTTATAGAGTGGAAACCTTTTCTGTTAATGTACCTCCTTCCCTATTCTCATGTGGGGCTTTTATTTGTATGCATGTGCAACCTATGGCTCCCAACACTTCAGGGAAGCATGCTACTGCATAGAATTCTTACATGGTTTTTGCTCTGTCCTGTGGGGTGCGGGGGAAACAGATATGCTCCCTTGCATGCAGTAGCATTGCATTTACAACTGATGTAATATTCTAGAGGCTGATCCCTGATGTCTGTGGCACCTCTAATATTCCCCTGTGGGGCCCTGGAAAGTACCAGTAGCTAGTATACATAATGATAAACATACTTTTGATTCCACTAGGATGGGTTCTCCACAGTTTCCCTTGGGGGTGGGTGGGAGAAGTTGCATATTTCCTGCAATGTATCCCTGTCCACCCTGCATCTGCTAACAATTTCTGAGTCATGCTGTCCATGATAAGTCAAATGGGGTCTAAACATCCTTCCCCTTCTTGCCTGAGGTCTGGCAGCAGCAGTTACACCCTGATTTAAAGTGTGTTGCACACAGAGCATAATAACAGCAGCAGGAGCAACCCCTAACATGCTTTCTATTTCCAAGTACAACGGTGATGTATTCCAAAGAGTTGTGGTGTACAAGGCAAATGCCTGCACTGAGTGCACACAATAGCTTTATAACTTTGTGAATAACTTTAGATCTGGCTCATGGTCAAATGGGGCCCTGGGCAGGAGAATGGACCAGGCCACCCCCCAGCCATTTTGGTGTCCCATTACTTGTCTCTCTCCTCCCAGTTACCATACACACTATTCAAAATTGTCAGTATGCAGACTATTTTCTTCTTTACTTTTGAAATTAAGGCAGAGATGTGGATTTCATTTAAATATCCTTTGTTGACCAGGTTATTCCCACTAGGCTAGCAGTGTCTTTTCAGGAGAGAGCTTTGGTACTATTTATACTACTCGGGGAAATTTGGCAGGGGGATTTGGGAATGTCCCCCTAATTGTAACAAAGAATATGAAACCAGTACTCGGGGGGATGTAAAAGATCACCCAGAAACTGCTATTAACGTAGACAGATGGGGCCTCAGTTTAACATCTCTTCCACAGAAGATGCACTCAGGAGTTCAACACCCGCCCCCTTTACAGTGTACTACAGCTATCAGAAATCCATCCTCATGGTGTGGAATTAGAACCCATATCCTTCTGTAGCAAAGGTAAGTATACTACCTGCTGTGTTACTAACACTGCTTTGAAATTTTACAGCACAAACATTGACAGCCATTTGCTAAACAAAACAGTTGCACATTGAAAACAGACTTAGCATGAGCAACAGTAAACTTCTCTTCCCTGGAAACTTGTCATTGCTTGAGAATGCATTGAAATTCACATTCCTCGAAAATGTACCCATGTACTTTTGAAGATTTTTTTCATTAAGCAGAGAAACAAAATGTATGAACCAATAAAATACAAAATTACCTATTTCAACACACAAGTAGTCTGGTAGTTGGTGCAGAGGATTAAGGTTCTTGTTTCCTCTAGTCAGTGTACAGGGTTTGAGCCTGCACATTTTACACACACACACACACACACACACACACACACACACACACACACACACACACACACACACACACACACACACACCTTTCCTAGAGTACCTGCTAAGGAGGTCTGTGGTAACACTGTTTATTCTCCTAATGTTCCAGTGTTGAAAGTGTTGAAATTCTACATGTTGATGTACATAGTAAGAAGAATAAATGTTAAGTAGCATTTAATTGAAAATTAAATGTTGTGGCAGCCCCCCCCAACCATTAGGCCCTAGACAACTGTCTTGCTTACCTCGTGCTGGATCTAGCTCTGAATAGCTCTACCATTTTGGATTGGTTAACTAGCATGCCCTTCGTGTCTTTCTGCTTCAATAAGCATATTCTGCCATTTCTCTTTCTTTGATAGCTCTACACATCATGTAAACATTTAATGAATACCAAATACCAAATAGCATGCAAGCTTTACTTCGTGCAGCTGTTAATGAATTTAACTCTTGAATATTCTTTTTAAGGGAAAAATATGGGAATTACAGAGGTTTTACAGAAAACATTTTAACAAAACAATTACCACAAGGTGTTGTTGCAGAGCTAAGTGAAAAATTTAACTAGATTATGTTTGAAAACTCAATGGAAATGAAAGTGTAATGTAAAAGAGAACTAGCAAATACAGAAAGTATGGCTGATGATTTTCAAAAGTTAGAAAGGGCTGATAGCTGACTTCAAGCAACTGGAAAAATAAAGCAGACCTTCCAAAAGTATTTAGTCCAGGTGAAGCAGATTATACATCAAATAGATATCCAAACTGAAATTATGGGAAACAAAAGAAACTGTGGTTCAAATGGAGTCTGAACTGCAGTGGGTAAAAGAAAACATGTCTCAAACTGAATTTTATGAAGATTGCTGTGAACACTATTCTGTCCCACTTTTCAATTTCATTTTTTTTTCTTTCTCATGTTTTCCATGTTTTTCTTCTTGTTTCGGCTTTTCCTAGTTAGGGGTCGCCACAGCGGAGCTCCGGTCCGCTAATGATTGGCAGTCGATTTTTACGGTGCTGACGCCCAACCTTCAATGAAGGCATGCCCATTCACGCATGTCTTTCGAACACCACTCGACCCCGGGGAGGACATATTCATCATTATATTTTAAATCCTTCACATTTATATTTCTTTTTAAAAGTTCTGCATTTACATTCTCTAAAACAATGTTTTGTTGTTACTTCCTTTTTAGACATCGCATTTTCTTTCTTCCACTACTTTATATTTTATATTACCTTTAACTTCATAGGTTCATATGACAATACTAGCCTATTGGCCTGTAGGCCCTTATAAGCCTAGCTAAAAATTTCACCAATGTTCTCACAAAGTCAGCACATGTTTCCCCTGTCCAGCAGGGACACAGTTGGGATACAGGGGTGTATTTTTTGTTTCCCATCCAGTTGTCCAGGTTCCTCTTAAAGAACGATAGTGAGGTATTCTGCTTGACATGGACAGGGAGTCTATTCCACAGATGGGGGAGTCTTTGTGACACAAATCTATCCCACCAACAAGTTTTATTAATGTCATAGACCAGGTTGAGGCCTTATGTGTGGGTTCTACATGTGGAGCTGGATATGCAGCAATTCCATCAAGGCTGGGTATGCCAGATACAGGTAATCTCTGAGCAGTATGTATGAGACTGAGTAGAGAGACAGGGCTTTTAGCCTATCTGTATAGGACAGGTGTTAGAGACCCTGGATTGTCCTGGTCAGGAATCGCTGTGGTCTCCCTGATAACTTATTTAACAAAATTCTCTATATGAAATACCCAGTTTCATAAAATTTTCTCATACCTTTTCCTTCTACTCTTTATAGCATTTTTACTCCTTGTTTTAGTTTGTTGTTAGTGTATAGTATTTTCCATAATATTGTTTCAACCACAATTTTCTGTTTTTATCAATATCATTAATTTTTACTTTTCATAATTTTATTTTCATATTATTTTCCTGCCATCTTTTCTTGTTTACCACTTATTTTCCCACCTTTATATTTCCATACTTATTCAAGCCTTACAAGTAACACTTTCCCCATCATTTGCAATTATTTCTCTTTCACCTTCTTTATTATCCCTCACACACAAAATGCATATATACTAAGCAATCTATAATATTTTTAAATTCAACCCTCCTTTTTTATTGTATATCATCCATCTTTTCACTGAATTTGATCTTGAAAAAATACTTTTTTGTGTTTTTTTTCTTTATAAGCACTCCACCAATCTGTCTAGTTTTTATAATATACTCTTATTGTCATATGCTATTCCATAAAATCATATGCTTCTTTTTCATCTTCTCTCTTTTAGCAATCTCTTCAGTCAAGTTTTCTATTCCTTTCTTCTATTCCTACTCTGTCATCCCCTATTCTAGCCTATACTGTTTATGATATGAAAGCTCAGTCATTTCTTCATAGGTTCATTGGTAGGTACTAGGCTATTGGCCCTAGGGCCTATATAAGCCTAGCCAAAAAGGTACCCTGGCTTTCGCCACTCAAGAAAATTATTTTCCTGTGCCCCTGTCAAGCAGAGTCACAGACGTGATCCCCAGGGTGAATTTCCTCTCTCCCATCCAATCATCAAGATTTTTCTTGAAGAGTGCTAATGTGGAGTTTTGTTTGATATAGATTGGTCATTTGTTCCAGAATATGAGAAGTCTCTGGGACAGGAATCTATCCCTCCAACATATTCTGTTTATTGTTGTGAAAAGGTTTAGGTCCCTGGAGTATGTAGCTCGATGGGATTGGGATTTCTTTAAGTGGAGCATGTCCAACAGCTCTGGGTTTGGCATAGCTCTGTATGTTAGGCAGAGATTGCCTCTGAGTAGGTGATATGCAACGGAGTAAAGCTGGAGTTTTTTGAGACGGTCCCGTGTAGGGCAAATCTTTGAGGCCAGTAATCCTCTTTGTGAGGTATTTCTGCAACCTTTTCAGTTGTTGAAGATGTCTTGTGAGGTACATACCAAAAGGGGTGCTATATTCTATAATGGGTCTAATGAGTGATGAGTAGAGGGGAACAATGACCTCTTTTTTCCTGGATGAGAAACCTTTTGTGATGAAGTATGCCACGTAGAAGGATTTCCTGATTACTGTAGCAATGTGATTATCAAAGGAGAAACTACTGTCCACCTGTGTTCCAAGGTCTCTTATCACACTTTTGGTGCTAAGTAGACTACCACCTATGTGGTAGTTCATGGGTACAGAGTTTTTACCAAAAGAGATGACAATGCACTTTTTGGCACTGAGCTTGAGGCCATGGCTTTGATATCAGGCATCTGTCTCAGTGAGGCCCTTTTGTAGGATGTCCGCATCGTTAGGAGTTTTAGTTATGGCTCCTAGTTTGCAGTCATCTGTGAATTTCATTAGCCAAATACCTTCTGTGTTAGCCTGTACTTCAGAGAAGTAGATACCAAACAGGAGGGGACCCAGGACTGAACCCTGTGGTACTCCACTTGTCACTGGTCTGAAGTCAGATTTGGAGTCTGCTACTTTCACAGTGTGGGTTCTGTCAGTAAGCCAGTTGGCAACCCATCTTGTGACATAGGGATTTATACCTAGTTTAGTGAGTTTATCTATAATTCCAGAGTGAGGTATGGTGTCAAAAGCCTTGGTGAGATATAGATTGGCTGTGTGAACCACCTTACCCTCATCTACGGCTTTGGTGACCACTTCAAAGAAGTTTATCAGGTTTAGGAGACATGACCTGCCTTTTACAAACCTGAACTGGGTGGGGTCCAGAGTGTGGAGATTACCAATGTCATTGTTTATAAGTTTCATGATGATACGTTCCATAGCCTTGTAGACCAGGCTTGTCAGGCTAATGGGGCAGTAGCTCCCGGGGTCTGTGGTGGCTCCCCCTTTGTGGAGTGGGATGACCGTCGCTGTGCGCCATTCAGTGGGCACAAAGCCTGAGGTAAGGCTATGATTGAATATGGTACTTAGGTGGGGTGCCAGTTCATTCTGTAGTTCGTGTAGAACGCAGCCTGGGATGTTGTTAGGTCCCATGGATGCTGTGTTCTTGCCTTTGGAGAGTGTGATTTTTACCTGTGCAGCCATGATTACAGGAACTTTGCATTCTTCCGGTATAGAGATGGGCCCTTTAGGGGGTGAGAGGAGGGTAAAGTTAGCAATGAACCTATCTGCCAGGATATTAGCAATATCAGTTGGTTCTATATATTTAGTGCCATTGTGTTGTAACTCAGAGTAGATCTGAGTGTTGCCATTGAGATTCTTGACCTACTTTTATTTATTTCACATCCTTTGAATACACAGCATAATCTATTTCAGTTCTAAAATTGTATGTCTACTTTCTGTTTTTTTTTTATTTTAGCCCTCTGTATCTGATAACGTCTCTTATTCCTTTAATACCTTGTGTTATTTCCCCTTCTCCTTTTTCAAAATGCCACTAAAATCTCCTATGTTCATAGTTAAGTACTAGGCTAGCTGCTCTTATGGGTCTTTTTAAGCCTAGCCAATTTCCCCTTCAAAGGTGAGAATCAAACCCTGAACCTTGTGTGTCTGATGTAAAGACCTTAAACATTATATCATTCCCAAATCCAAAAGTAAAGTTTCTCCTACTCCTTAGCATGTGTGTGTGAAAGTCTCAATTTAGAGGGGACAGGTCAGTTAATTAACTTGCTTAGGCTCAAACCCTGTACCTTGAGTACAGGAAACAAAAAAACAAATCCTTTACACCAACTACCAGACCCTAAAATCAACTTCTTGAAACTCTGTGAGTAGGCCGTATAGAGTTCTCATGACATATTATGGAAGTAGATTGCCAAGCAGATACTGCTGCTGCTGCCTAGTTGTGCTCTAACCAGGTTTCAGACTCAGGTTGATCAGTTGGTAAGCCTGTACCTTAACCTCTAAGCTAGAGATCTACCACAGAAATTGAAATATTTAATAGAAAAAAGTTTTTAAGCTCCTCAAACATCTTTTTCCTGTCTTTCATATTAGTGCATAAACTTAAACTATCCTTACTTATATTTTCCTTGTACCACATGCCACTAGTCTTCCAGGTACTACCACTGTCACATTCAGTATCTTTATTTCTTCACTTAAAAATCCTGTTCCTGAGCACACATCACTTCTTACTGTCCATATAATATTTTAGCTCATATTGCCTCAGTTCTCATTTTTTCTTTCTTTACACATCTCATATCTAGCGAACATATAACCTCCATACTTATTTCAAATGCTATTTACATTTCATGCTAATATTCATAAGTTATCCTTTCCATTTTTGCATTGTTCTTATTTCCAGTTTTTATCCTTTTTTCATTCTCTGTGTCCTTCCTCTATTTGATTTATTATTTTTTTCTTGTTCTCCTTCTGCTGTAAATTCTCACAATTCCCCTTCGTCACTTCCTTCTGCTGCATATCTGTTTTTAATTATTTATTGTTGTTAATTGGGAATAATCCAACTGTGCTAAAAGCCCATTTTCAGTGGAAGCCCAGTGAGAAAACTTCCACAGTTATACAACAGAAGTAACAAAAATCAATTGGACATGTACATTCTTTTAGAAAACAATTACAAAATACGTAAGTACATAAATAGAAAATATCAATATTGGAGGTAACAAATAAATGCATTGACAGAATATTGCAACACTTAAATATTCAATTAAGTATCTAGATGGTATAGAGGTTAAAAAGATAGCATACGAGAGAGAGAAACTAAGATGGGTAAGACATTGGAGAGAGGCTGGATGGAGATGAAATTCCAGTAGAAGCACAAGTCTAAATGGAAGTTACGCAGTTTTGTTTAATTCTATTGAAATGTTTTAAGTTTAGTCTCATGTCTAAGGTCTCAGGGAAAGGATTTCTATAGCTTGGCTACTTGAACAGAATATAAAGAGCCACCAAAGTTTTTTTTTTTTTATTTGACAATTTCTAAGACGTTTTGGAACTTTAGGTCTCTGAGAGGCATACATTTGGAAATACATTAGAGATGAGTATCTGCTGGATTCATACAGCATTTTATATGTGCTTTTTAACTATTTTAAGTGTTAAAGAGGTGTTTTAGTTCTAATTAATCAATCTTATGAAGTGCTTTAAAATGATGAGTTTTGTTGAGGATGTTAGCACCACATTTTGCAGTTTTATTGTATGTTTTATTTCTATCTTATATAGGTGAGTTTTTGGAATATTAGTAAAACTGTAGGATGCATAAAATAATGTAGGTAGCAGTAGAGTTTGGGCTGTATTTAGCTGGCTGGTTCTGTTAGGTAGGGTGAGCTTTTGAGTTTACATAGTCAATATGTTTCTTTTAAAAGGTTGGCATGGGAGATTTATTCAATTGTTGTGTTATTTTGTGAAGTAATTGAGATTTCACTGGAGCCAAACACGAGCAGTTTAGTTTAATTGGCATTTAATAAAATATTAGAAACTTTAAGACAGTATTCTAAGCTTTAGGAGTTTGAATGCTGTGTGGAATACTGCCACTGACTAAAGGCGCTATCAGTAGAGATAGGAGTGGAGTCATCACCATACTGTACTAAAGTGGTATCAGGAATCATGGCATGCATGTCATTTACAAAGATTCTGAACAGAAACGGTCCATGTATTGAGTCTTGTGGATGACTTATATTCTTAGGTAGAAAAGTAGAAACTGATTGGGACCATTTGCTGCTTGTTGTCAGTTAGACAGATAGCTTTTAAACCATTCTAATGAGTTATTGTCAGATACAAATTAGTCAGCCTTTGTAAAAAGAGAGTTTGAAAGATGGCATCAAAGATCTTGAGCAGATCTAAGAGAGTAGCAGCAGTGGAAAGACCATTGTTTTTGCTATGATTACTAGAATTTAAGAAGAATAAAATAACAGTTTTAGTGCTGAATTTAGACCAAAAAACATTTTGCGTATGTTTTTATCTTGCATGGCAATGCATTTTTTGTAGAACATTTTTGACTTCATTTCCATCATTCTTCTCCGTATTAGTTTGGCTTCATTCTCCTCCCCATAATACTTTTTCCACCATCTCCATATTAGTTACATTTTTGGCTTCACTCACCTCCCCATATTACTTTCTCCACCAGTACCTACAGTTATATCATAGGAGATTACTAGGCTATTGACCCGGATGTCATTTTAAGCATAGCTGTTTCAACCCAATGTAGTACCATAGAGGTACTTGTCAATACCCAAAATTGCATTTAGTGATGACTGCTCATGTCCAGAAGGGTTTTGGTTGCTATCCCTGGTAAAAATTTACGGTGCCCCATCTACTCATCCAGGTTCCTCTTGAACAGTGTCATAGAGGTGCTCTGTTTCACATGAATTGGTAGCCTGTTCCAAAGATGTGGCAGTCACTGGGAGATAAATCTGTCCCTCCAGCATGACCTGTTTAAGTCACAGGCCATATTTAAGTGCCTGGAATGGGTGGCCCTAGACTTATTTGATTTATGGATATGCAGTAAGTTCATTAGGTTTGAGTCTTGGGTTGTTCTGCAGTCCAGACATAAGACTCCCTTAAGAAGTCTATACGATATGGAGTATAGTGACAGAAATTTTAGTTAGTCCATGTAAGACACATGCTGGAGACTCTTGATCTTCTTTGTTAGAAACTTCTGAGATCTCTCTAATTGTTGTAAGTGCTTAGTACGTTACATACCGAATGGGACATTATACTCAATTATGGGCCAGATAAGTGCTGAGTATAGGGGGCTATAACTTCTTTTGCTCTCAAGGCGATGCCTTTACTAATCAAGTGAGGTAAGTGAAAGCATTCCTTACAATGGTAGACACATGGTGTTTGAATGTTAAGGTCACAGTCAACCTGTGATCCCAGGTCCCTTACCATTTCATGGGTACTTAGGGTATTGTTATTGATTTGACAGTGTAAAGGGTCATTGTTTGTGCCAAAGGGAATGATGATGCAATTCTTTGCATTCATTTTGAGACTGTGACTAATACACCAGTCATTGGCCTGTGTGAGACCATCCTGGAGTATACTGATATTTGCGAATTCAATGATTGCCCCTAATTTGCAGTCATCTGCAAACTCGGTCAGCCACAACCCTTTAGTTTTGACTTGACCTTCTAAGAAGTATATACCAAAAAGTAGGAGGCCCAGCACTGACCACTGTGGCACCCTTCTGGGAAGAAGTCTGCTGGTTGATGTGGAGTCACCCACTTTGATAGTATGTGTCTGGTTTGTGAGCCAGTTGGCAACCCATCTTATAATGAAGGAGTTTACATTCAGTTTGCTAAGTTATCGGTAATGCCTGAATGTAGGCTTCTGTTGAAAGCCTTTGCCAAGTCGAGGTATGGTGTGTGCACAGATTTGCCCTCATCAATGGGCTTGGTCACACTTTCAAAGAAATCCACCAGATTTACAGGCAAGATCTGTCCTTCAAGAAGCCGAATTTGGTAGGATCTAGGGTTTGGAAGTCACCTATGTCTTTATTTATGAGGTCATAATGATACGTTTCATGGCCTTACAGATAAGGCTAGTCAGGCTTATGGGTCTATAATTCCCCAGGTCTTTTGCTAGGCCACCTTTGTGGAGAGAATAACTGTAGCTGTTCTCTATTCCACAGGAACAAAGCCTGTGGTTAGGCTATGATTAAAAAGGGTACTTAGTGGTGACTGTAGTTCATGTTTTAGCCTGTTTATAAGAAATCCTGGGATGTCATCTGGTCCCATAGAGGGCCGTGTTCTTTGACTTGGACAGGGTTTTGAGGACCTGCTCTTCAGATATGTAAGTTGGGGGAGGGTTTGTTGTAAGTTAGGAGGGGATAAGGGAGTTAACATTTTCACCAAACCTATCCGCTATTAGGTTCATTATCTCTGTGGGGTCAGTGTGTGTGATACCGTTGGCCACCAGTTCTGCACATGCTTGGGTCCTACTCTTTAGGTTACGTACATAGCTGTAAAAGGCATTATGGTTAGGCTTGGCAGAACTTGCTAGGTTTCTCTCAAAGGAGCTCTTGCAGGATTTGACAAGTTGTCTTATTTGTCTATTAAGGCTGAGAAGGGTGCTTTTCCATTGCTGGGTCCTTGTCTTTGTTTTCTTGGACAGCAACCTTTTGCATTTATTGTAGAGCTTGTTGATGATGGAAGTCCACCATGACAGCTTGATTTTACTTGGGGCTCTGGCTTTGATTCTATCTGGTACAGCCAAGTTTATATACTTGTGCAAGTGATTGCAAAGGGCTTTAGTGTAAGCTTTGGCATAGTTATCACTTTCAGCCTGGGGTGGGGCTCGGAATGCATTTATACCTTCACATAAGAGGGTATAGTTTGCCTTGGTGTATTGTTTTAGTCTGATTTCACCCTTTGAGAGTTCTGGTGTTAGTGTTGGTTTGAAGGTGACCGATTTGTGGTCGGTTTTAACTAATGAAGGTCCAACAGTTGCAGAAGTGCACCTGCTTGACATGTTGGTGAGGACCAGATCTAAAATGTTTGTTCCTCTTGTTGGGATATGGACAATTTGCTCCAGGCCATATGAATTCACAAAGTCAAGGAACTTTTGTGTTAACCAGTTTAGGCTAGAGTAGGTTTCCATGTTGACGGTGGGATAATTGAAATCCCCTATAACCAATGTGCTCGGTAAAATTTGGATTGTCTTCAATTTGGCTAAGTAGGCTTCATGAGTGTCATGACCAATGGAGGGGGATCTATAACTGGCTAGGACTTGAATGGGCATCTTACCCGTCATAACCTGGACCTGGAGTAACTCCATGGAGTTGTCCAGTCTAACTAAATGTGAGGTGAATTTATCTCTAATATAGACCGAAACACCACCTCCTTTGGTTTTTACGTTTATTTTGTGGTCTAAAGGTGTGGAAGGCATTGTAGCCTTGCAGGGCCAGGGTACTCTCTGAGGCCTTAATCCAGGTTTCTGTGACTGCACAGACATCTACATCTTCTAGTGACAGACGTGCTTCCAGGGAGGTTCAGTTTTTGGTTTAAGCTCCTAGCATTTAGCAGCATGACCCTTATTTTGTTCTGATTGGTTAATTTGACGTCAGTAATGTTGTCTTTGAGGCCCTGCCCAAAAAGGCACCATGGGAAGGCAAGAGCCTTTGCCAGCAGCCAAAATCTTAGGGGCGCCAGGTGCAAACTGTCTCTGGCAAAGCAGTAAGATTTGTCGACCATGGCCTCCCAGGCAGACAGGAACAGGATCCTTTTGGAATGGCACCAAAAACTAAGCCAGTTATTGAACTCAATCATTTTTGTTTATACTGTGGCATTATTCTAAGTGAGAGTAGTATGCTGATCAAGGCTAGGTACATACCTTCATACAGTCCAGTGAGGTATATCTCAAGTCATTCACACCAACATGATCTATGACAGTCATAACAGTACTTTTTGCTGAGAGACCTGTGTGCATGTGTGATTTGGTGAATCCTGACACCAGACAGGCAGCTGACTGTGACTTTCTCCTTGCCCAATCTGGTGAGTGGGACATCCATCTGTCTCAGTATTGAGTCTTCATTGAGAAGAAAACTTGTTTTTGAGTGTTACACCTTACGGGCTATGTGGGTGAGACACTGGTGTTGCTATGTATCATGGGTGCTGTGGGGACTGTGTTAGCTGTAGCAGTGTTGTGTTTTGGAGGTCTCTGGTGTTTTGGTAAGTTTTTCGAGAGAACCTCCTTGTATGTGGATTTATATGTTTGATGCATACTATGTGTATGAGTAGTGGTATATGTATGAGTAATGGTACTATGTGAATATGTAGTGGTGGGGGAGTTGACAACCCTTTCCATGCTACTGTTTTGAGTGAGAGAGAGCATGGAGTCTAGAGTCATGGTGTAAATAAATCTCTTGGACACTGTACTAGACTGTGCTATTTGTAGAGGGTTGTCTGTGTACATCAGGCAATTGCTACACTGCTTCAAGAGACCCAAGTTAACAAGACTGACAGGAGAAACAAGGGTAGTCCAACTGTCCATAATGCTAGGTTGAAGACTGTTGTCATTAGGGGTGGCTTTTCAGAAATGATCATGGAGGAGCTCAGCAAATGGATATTTTTGCCTGGGTTTTAAGGGAAAATTTGTTAAATTTAACTGTCTGGCTTTGGCGCACAATTGTGCAGTAGTGTGTGGTGCTGTGTGATGCTTAAACAAGCTGAAACCTGCTCAGATGCAGGCCCTGAATACCAGAAGCTAAAACTTGAAAAAAAAAACTAACAAAATTCAAAAGGACCAGTGAGGATGCTTATTCCAATCCCTAGACCTGCCTCCCTTTACCACTCAGGTGCCAATCAAACACAATTCTCTCACAAAAGTGCAGATAGGTCCTTTCCAATGAGAGATGGCCCAGAAAATGTGCTCAGAACTAACAAACCACTGCAAATAGTTCCAGACGCAGCAGGCCTGGTTCTGGACTATGCCACAGCTGCTAGCTACCCTACCCCCAGTGGGAAACACTAGAGAATATTTAACACAGCAGAAAAATAGCAGTGACACACTGAAGAAATATTTAAAACAGCAGAAAATCCTAAAGAATGATATAAACAGATAACAAATCAGTTAATTAAGTTCTGCTTGGTGGGAATACCAGAGTAGGCAGAACAGATAGCCTTAAAACAGTGAAAAAATACCAGTAAATACTTAAACAGTGGAAGCAACAAAAAAGCTTTCTAAACAGTGAAAACAGCAATGCAATTTGAATTTACAGGCACAGTGTAGCAGGCGATTGCAGTGTGAAAGCGTAGTTTAGTACACAGTAAATAAATACAGTATAAAAGTAGGTGGCAGGAAATAAACAAGTGTAGTAAATAGTAAAAAAACAGGCAACGTAGGGTTTTTGGAAGCTCAGAAGCCTGTAATAGTCTGGTATCTCACTCAGAGTTGTAGCTGGTAGCCCACCTCAGCTCAGCCAGATCCAAACAATCATCAGATTGTCTTTCTTCTGTAATAATCTCTTCTTCTTTAACCTTTCCTTTGGAGTATAGGACAGTCAAACCAAAAATATCCACATTCATAGCATTTTCTGCAGTTAAGCCAACACTTTTTGTGGCACATTCATGCTCCCCCTCACTGACCACCTATTTTTTATTACAGTTTTGCACCAAGTGTCTGTCATTCCACAAAAAAATTGCTTTAAGTTGACCATGATACCTCACTGTTCCCCATTCACAGTTTCACAGCTATAACATTTGAAATATTCTGCATTTTTCCCCTGAAATAACTCCAGTGGCATTCATACCTCTAACCCCCTGTCCAAACATTTATTTTATCATACATTTTTAACCTTGTCCACCTTAACTAAAAACAGACAGAAAAAGTCTGACTTAAGTTACTCTACATCTGATGTTCTGACTTGGACATTGTTCTTCCTTATCTGAAGTCCCAAGTTCTGAAAAAAAATGTTCATTCCGTGGTGTCATAGACAGCTTCTTAAGTTCTAGCTGAGTAAGATGAGTTGAAGCAGCAAATAAGCAAGCATGTATGGTTGATTGCTCTATTAAGAAAATGTTCAAATTATTGGCAATAGAACATTGAATATTATACCTAAAAATACAAAACAGTTGCTCCTGAGAGTCTGTGCTTATATAGGTTAAGGAAGACTTATGGAGATGTTGCTACTGAGCTGTGTATTGGTGTAGTGGATATATGAGAAGTCTGAATACTCATTGTCTGAAGTTTGAATCCTGCTACCTTTTCCATTTTTTCACTGTTGTTATATGGACATGAGGACCCATTTGATAAAATGATCACATTGTGCTGGACTTTCACTTTGTGCTTAAGAGGAATGGTTGTTTAATTCATTATTTAAGGAGTGGGACTATATTCATACATTATTATATTTATTCATTTATTCACAGAGCAAAAATATGAGACAAAAGTCTGAACATTCTGTGAATGTTGAAAATGTACACGACTAAAAGGTACAGACCCAGTAAACAACAAAAAGACGAGCTGGAACACGATGAGAGCAGGCTAAAAACTTGAAATGTTTAATAAAATCCAAATGAAAGTAAGCGCTTTCGGCAGAAACAATGTTCTGCCTTCATCAGACAAACATTGATTATTCAAAGGACACCACTTTTAAATAAGTTATAAATGTCTTAACAAATCAAAGGCAAATGCATTTTTCAATTAGAAAAAAAACATGGAAACCTTAAAACAGCAATAGACATTGTGTTACAAAATTCTAGACATTGTTTTGTGATAAACACAAAAAACCTTGAATAAAATTCGCTAGATGTCATAGCGTTGAAACAATATGTGCAATTAGACTATGCAATATTTAAAATTGTTGAAAATGTGAAATGTTGATAGGTATGGTTTCAATTCTTGGTGACGGTGTGGTGCTTACATTCCTTTTCCTTGATGTTCTATTGCCAATGATTTGAACATTTGTTTAATACAAGATTGATAATACTTGCTTGCTTATTTGCTCTTCATCCTCATATTACATGACTAGAACTTAGGAAGCCATCATGACCTCTTTTCTCTACATCATTCATAAATTTGTCAACTAAAATAAAAGTTTCAAAAGTAACCTTGAAAAAGTCTTTCTTCCTAAGTCCAGTGTTTTTATGCCTTGTACTTTGAACTTCAAAGGTAAAATAATACTATCCATATCTTCATTCCTGTTAACAGTGTCATTGTTCTTTGTTTTATTTCTTGCCACTGATCTTCTCTTCTACTTGAGTTGCCCTTGAACCAGACCTTGTCTTTTTTCACCTTTGCACACAGCATATTTATTGCCTTTGCTTAAAATGCCTGCATATGGAAAGGTTTTCTTACTGTTCACAACATCTTGTTGTAGGGGCATGCTTTTAAAAATAGCTATTTCACTGGCCAAGCATACCTCCAGATCACTGTCACACCTTCTGCTAATCCTTTTCCTTTCCACAATTTATTTGGCAGCACCTCCTCTGTTACCTTTCCCAGCACATGATTATCCTAGTACTCCAATCGACTGCATTTAGTTCACCTCGATCCATTATCACCATCATTTCCATAAACATTGGAGCTGCCAGACCTTCTTCCTCCAACACTTTAACAATAATTTTCATTCTTACAGATTATGTTTGTGAAAATACAGTGTTCTGCAATACTCTGCTCTCAGCAATTTCTCTCATTTCTCCTCCATCTGTGAAAACTTTCCCCTGAATTTACTAATCTTCCGTGCAGGACTAGCTTAGTCCTGCATGGAAGTGGCCATTTAGGAGCAGGATGGCAGCATGCCATGCATATTAATGAAGGTGCGCTGCCTGAGATCCTAATCTTACACAGAGCATGTAAGAGTGCAGGGAGCGTGTCTGAGAGCAGAGCTCCCAGAATATATACGCCCCTGCAATGAAGAACAACAGAAAGCTCAAAAGAATTAGCGAGACTGCTCATAGGTGTCCGCATATCCCAGCAACATCCCCCATGTATACAAGAATAATAGTAAACACAAGCAATATAAAGATCCTTTTAATTTTTTTTTTATGAAACAGATTAAATTTAACCTTAAGTGCGTGAGTTTGCCCATCGCTTAGCTACAGTTTATGCAGCTTAAATGGCAGAAGAGGATACAAAGGAAGATATATGCAAATGAAGCAGTATAGCAATAGTGTAGTGGGCAGTGCAATCGCCTTACAAGCAGCCATTCCCGGTTCGAGTCCCACTGCAGCACATTCCATTTTCCATGTCAAATCATGTTATGACCAATATTTATAGTCACATAACCTACTAAATAACATATATTTGTGAACTTGAGTACTGCATTAAATACAGATGTGAGGTGTCAGTGTCATAATGTTGCAAAGTCCACAGATAATCACATATGCCCCATACAGTATATGTACACAGGAATCAGGGATACAAATTAAGGTAAAATGTGTAATGCATGATAACTCCATACAGCTTCCAAATCCCCCACCTTCCCAAGAACCATTGCGCATTACTGTTTAAATTACTGCAGTGGTAAGTAGGAGTAAGCACTTGTAAGCAATTGTAAGCACTATTAAGCAGTAGTAAGTGGGAGTAAGCATATGTAAGCACTAGTAAGTGGGTTTAAGCCCGTTTACGCAAGGATAAGCAATGCGTACACAGGTTAAGCAATATTGAAGCTAACTCTCTGTACGCATCAGTAACCAGAGGTTAGCAGTGCTTACACTCACGTAAACCCATGCAAACCCACTTACAAGTGCTTAAAAGTGCCTTAATCACTCTGTATGCAATGGCCCTTGTTCTGCCTAGCAACAAAATAAACAGCCTTGCAGGTCTTGAACCCAGGACCCCATACACTATAGTCTCAGTGGTTAACCACCAACCCATCACAGCAGTACATAAGAATGAGGTATCACCAAACAAATCCTCACAATAGTAAAATCAAACTGAACATGTGAAAGGAATCAGTATACAGTCATATGTTCTATAACCTACTACATAACATAAATATGTGAACTGGAGTACAGAAGTAAGCCCAGATGTGAGGTGTAATTGTAATAGAGTGTTGAAGTCCCCTATTACACACAAGGACCCCATACAGTGTACGTACACATGAATCATGAATACCAGACATATATATATAAGATGTAATGAATAATAAATCAATGGCAAAAAGCAAATATAATGCTAAGTAAATATTAAGTAATGCTAAGCATTGCACAGGCTAGCTTAGTTGGTGTAAGCAATGTGTAGGCCGGCTAACTCAATTTGCCCAGTGGTATACCCCTTTAAACAATGCCAGCCTTAGGTAAGCAGGTCTGCCCATAGCTTAGCCTTTTCAAAACAGGCCAATCACGGCACAGTGCAAGAATTCGGCCCTACTTAAACCCAACAGGTGGGAATACATCTCATAACTGGTTGTAGCTTCCCCTTGCAGGCACCATGGCAGAAAGGAAAGAGGGAGTGCACTTTTGGGCACAGCATTGAGGCATCCAGGAGTCCAGAGTCATGGCAGGACTCCTTGTCAAAGACCATAAGCAGAGACTGCTGCATGGCCAGTACCAGGGTTCCCAAAATAAGGTGGAAGCCTCAGACCATCTTGCCCGTGACCTCACCAGTGCCACTGGCATACCCTGAACTGGTGAGCAGGTCAGGCATCACTATGCTGACCTGAAGTGGCATAAGGGGGATGTCTTGAATCAGTGGATCCAAGAAGCTAGGAAGGCAGGGGTTATCTTAGCTGTGTGTAAGTATCACTCTACTACCTGTTTAATAATTGCCAGCTCATATATATTATGGATAGGTATGGCTAAATATTACTCTTATGTCCTTCACAGTGGCAAGTGAGTGGGTGGCAAACCAGGAGGCCCATGGATGTCGCCTGCAGAGGTTGTGATGCGAGGCAGTTTAGTAATACTCTTGCATGTACTGTCATAGGAAATAAATCTAAAAGCATTAGTAAGTCAATTGCCAGTATAAAACCTGTATTGTTTAAAGCAAGTTTGAATACACCTGAGAATATGGCAGGAAAAGTCTCATACAGTTCGTATGCAAATAAAAGCATAATAGCCTGACAATAAAGGTATAACTGCTGGACTGCATGTGTATACTCTGGCATCATATGGTAATGTAGATTTGCAATCACTTAATAGTACAGTTGTATTAAGCACTGCTACCCACACTGTGCAACATAAATAGAATGTGTAGGAATGTCTGTATATGACTGGTGTAATCCCTAGAGGTCAGCTAGTACAACTGAGAGAGACATAGACAGAAAACAATGAAAAGACAGACAACAAAATCTGAATAGCATATGCAACTGAGATGTAAACTGTTGTATTTTTAGCACGCTCATCCATGGTTCGAATCCTGAGAGTGGTAGTAGTCTGCATACAGAATCATACCCCACAACTTTATATATATGTCCAGAATGTCCAGTAAATTGGCCCATATCTGCTGCTTGTCACTCTGTCCCCCTGGGAAATCACTGGTATGATCCCAGATGTATAGGCAGCAAACAAGAAATACAACTGATTGTCACACATCTACAAGAACAAACCTGTCCCTCAAGCAACTCCCCAAACTTTTATGAGAGTAATAAGCCAAATATGTCCTATCTACACCCCTGTGTTGTTAAGCTGT